>NW_015557175.1:2158080-2171038 GCF_001515605.1 Sinocyclocheilus anshuiensis | reverse complement strand
CCGGTGTCCTGCAGAGTTTAGCTCCAACCCCAATCAAACACACCTGAACCAGCTAATCAAGCTCTTATAGGCATACAAGAAACTTACCAGCAGATGTGTTGAGGCAAGTTGGAGCTAAACTCTGCAGGACACCGGCCCTCCAGGACCGAGTTTGGGCACCCCTGACTTAGAGCATATTCGAATTGTATGCATATGCGTATGCATATGTGTGTGATAACAGCAAATATCAAAAGTTTCAAATTGACAAAAAAAAAAAAAAACCTAAATGACTAAAAAATATATATTTGCCTTGCATGTCATTGGAATCCCAAACTACTTTTTAAAGGGCACGTTTACAGATAAATACAGTGACTTTATAATGATTTTATTCTTGCACTTGAAGTATGTAAGATATGTACATGTGAAGCAAAGATTTTTGAGAAGTTAACCTTCTGGAAGTATTTATAAATGTCATTAATGCATGACAAAAAAATATGTTTTGATTCACATTTAGGCTATTGCGCTATCATTTAAAAGTTTGGGGCTGGTAAGATTTTTTTTTAATGCGGCTGCTCTGCTGCGGTCTGACCCCGGCTCCCATTTATTTCATCCTAATGGTGAAAAAAAATATTTTCCATGATAATATTGTTCTTTATAAACACATTCATTCGGAGAATAAATGGACTGACTTTATGTGTAAATGGACAATCTTTATTTAGCAAAACATGCATTAACTATTTATTTTAAACAACGAATGAATACTAAAGCCAGCTGTATTTATATGCTTTCAAATCATGTTACACTTGTACAACAAATAAATAGCTTTAATAAATATTTAGCTGTAGTATTGTTCAGGAGTCTTTATATTCTGTGTTATACAACCCATTTGTCTGGCCTGTCTTTGTGAAGGAAGGTCATGAATTGGCCTGAGGTGACAGAATTAGTTGTCAAGCAAGTCGTTTTTCTGAACGGTCTAAGTATAAATTTGGCAGACAGAGACACACACTGTCAGCAGCATGAATCAGCAGCCCAGTCATTTTATTAAGAGAACAAACCACTCGTCTGACACCTACCACATATGAACTAATATTTTCATAATAATGTTAAAAAAATCTGATGACCATAATATGTTAGGTGCGTTGTGTTTTATGTTTTATGTGTTTTATTTTATTTTTTTCACAATTTACACTCGTTCAAAAGTATGTGGTCAGTAAGATTTATTTATTTTTTGTAAAGAAATGAATACTTTTATTCAGAGATTGATTAAATTGATCAAAAGTGACAGTAAAGACATTTTACACTGATACAAAAAAAGAAAAAATCAAAATAAAAGCATCACAGAAAATAAAAAAACAGCAGAAAATTCAACTTTGACATGACAGGAATAAATTACACTTTAAAGCATATTAAAATATGAAACAGTTATTTGAAATTGTAATAATATATCACAATAATACTGTTTTACTGTGTTAAAAAAAATCTTTAAAAAATATTAAAAAGCATTAAAAATTTTACCAAAACCAAACCTGTCACTGGTGTGTATTATTAAATTATATTTTAGGATACATACATTATCAGGCCTGAACAGAAATGAGCATGGGAATATCAGAAATATGCAGTTTGAACATTTAGTCACTTCTATCCGTCTAGGAAAATTCCCCAAAAGTTGATCTTTAAAAATCGAATCGAGATATTTTTAAAAATGTAGTTTCCGATTAGTAATGCCCAAACCACGATGATCAAGCGCTGCCTGTGACATAATAAATCAGAAGATCCTGGAAAATATAATTGTCTATGAGAGATTTGTTTTATTTAGGCTTACTTAGTGGATGTTTGAATAACAGTCACTAACTTACACCATTGGGTGACTTGCATACGTCGATTAACAGGGTGTTTCTTCAACCAAGAACACTTTTAGCCCTGTGGATTGATTGTAAAGTCTCCTAAAACACACTTTTCATACTAACTTAATTTGTCCATTAACAATGTCCAACAGAATTCAGTCCATTTTGTTTTCTGAAAGTCCTAAATATCATTTTCACAACATCCCAAGTAATGTTTTGTGTATGCGCTGTGATGGAAATAACATTTGCAACATGTTTATCTGATTCCTTTTTCTTGCTAAGGGTAATTTCACAGCATTTAACATATCCTACATACACAAAATTATATCATATTTTCACATATTTTTCATAATTTAACATAATTACAGCTTGATTTGAAGTGACAATAAATTATTTTGTTCACAAGTGATATTAACCTTTTTTTTCTTCACACATCACAACTTTATTTTAATTATGTTTAAATGTTTAAATAAAACATAAAAAAAACCTACATTAAACACTTCACTTACAGATAGCTACAGACCTATCTCTCTCCTTCCTTTCATAGCAAAAGCACTCGAAAGAGTTGTTTTCAACCAGGTATCATTGTTTCTTTCACAGAGTAACAAACTGGACGCTAATCAGTCAGGTTTCGGGAGTGGCCATTCAACTGAGACTGCATTACTGTCAGTCACGGAAGCCTTGCGGATGGCAAAAGCTGACTCCAAATCAGCAGTTCTTATTACATCACTGGGTCCCATCATACAGGCACATGGCTTCTACCATTGCTATGCTGAAGATACAGCTCTATCTTTCATTTCAACCAATGATCCAACGGTAGCTGCACAGATCTCAGGCTGCCTGCGGACATCTCGGCATGGATGAAGGCACATCACCTACAGCTCAGGCAAAGACTGAGGTTCTTGTCTTCCCTGCCACTCCGACTCTACATCATGATTTCACCTTCCAGCTAGGTTCTTCTACAATTACTCCATCAACTTCGGTCAGTAATCTTGGTGTAATTTACGAATCTACATCCCCTTCAGAAGTCTGAGATCCGCTAGTGAGCGACGCCTCGTGGTACCATCACAGAGAGGCTCAAAATCACTTTCCAGAACATTCTCGTTCACCGTTCCTGGCTGGTGGAATGATCTTCCCACCCCTATCCGGAATGCTGAATCCCTGACAATTTTTAAGCGACAGCTGAAAACTCATCTCTTTCAACGCTACTTGACTTCATCCTAAAAAAAAAAAACTTTGTCTTTCTCTTTATTTATTCCTTCCCTTTCTAGCTTGTACTTATTTGAACAATGCCTAAAACTTGGTATCACAAGCACTTCCTGTGTCTGTTTGCCTCTTTAAGAATAATCGCTTTATGTATTCCCCAATTGTAAGTCGCTTTGGATAAAAGCGTCTGCAAGATGACTAAATGTAAATGTAAATGACATTTTTTTATTTATTAAGATAACGGTGTGAGATGAAGGCATGATAAAAAAAAAATCTGACTGTAGATTATAGACTGTGACCTTCATATAACAAAAAGTAAAAAGCTGAAACCAGTCTAATAAAAATCAACCACTGACACAGAACTGCTCCTTATTATTGGTAAAAGGTTAACATTGCAAGTTCTATTTCAATGGGCTATCAGTGGGATTTAGTAGTCTCTTTCCCTATCTACTCTAGCACCATCTACAGCCTTCCAAGACGTGTGTAATTCTCTTATTTCAGATATTTGTGTTTCTCAAAACAAAAGCATCATTTCAGGGACGTGATTAGTTGAAGAGTGCAACTAAATTGTTGAAGGAACTGATATGCTTTGACCAAATCAGATTGACTTTGTTCTTAGAATGGTTATTATTTTAAATACAGCAATTTTACTAATGAATCATTTGATCCCACATGACCAGGGTTATTCTATGACTCCGTTATTATGCTTCCATACAGACCCATGTGAAAAAGAAGAGCACTTACTAATAGACTAATGTCAAATTAAATGTTAAAGTTGTACTTTTAAAGTGCATTTTTAAATCATGTTTTAATATTTTTTTGTGTTTTAAAGTACACTTATTTCGATGTGTTGACTAAAGCACATGTAACGTACTTAAAGGGATAGTTCACCCAAAAATGAAAATTTGATGTTTTGCCAGAGCGCGTACACACCTCACGCACCGGATGCCGTGCGCGCGCTCAAGGAAGTTGGACATAGTGGTGTATTAGAGGTAAAAAATTATATAAATACTGTTCGGTTTCTCGCACAAACTGATCATTTCGTGTCTTAGGACATCAGTGTGTCGTCACGAGCCACAGGGTTTAATTTGGATTTGTCTGTGCATGTTTTTTTTACTCTCATAGATTTGGTTACCATTGCCATGCATTATACGACTGACAGACTGCAACGGTTGGACTTAAAAATCATCATTTGTGTTCTACTGAAGAAACAAAGTCACCTACATCTTGGATGCCCTGGGGGTAAGCAGATAAACATCAAATTTTCATTTTTGGGTGAACTATCCCTTTAAATAATTTCAAATGTAGTGTGTTATCTGATATTGCATTTAAAGTTATATATTTTAAATGTACAAAGTTGCAATGTCATGATTAGTCGTGTAAAAACAAATATATAAATACAAAACATACAAGTTTCAAAATGACAGAATATTTTAGTTCAGTTTAATTGCTATGAAATCAGTACACCTGGCACTTCAAACACATTTCAACAGACAACAGAAGTAATGAAATTACTTAGGTCTTAAATTCAGCTAATTGCATTTAATATCAATTTAAACTATAATATATTTTCATTTAATTGTAAATAACATGCAAGTATCTGAAAACACTACATTCAGTTCACACAGTTTTATTTCCGAAATAAGTATTCTTCTTAAAGTATGCCTATTTTTCACAAGGGAAAACAGTTAAAATATACTCAAAGATTTACATACACACTACATGATTTTTTTAATAGGTGGTAGAGTTGTGAAATTAATCCCAAATCATCTATAATCAAGAGTGAAACATTTCTTTAACTATACTGGGAATTTCCAACTGAAACAGTCAGCATCAAAAATGATTTCTCCCCCAACTTCATAAGTTTTGATAACTGCACTTTGCACTTTCCATGTTAATGATGACACTTCAGAAGTAATTGTGAAAAAAGAGAGCGTGTCTGAGACTAAAGTTATTATTATAATAATATGAAACCATCTCAGACATTTTGTGATAGAATGTTACAGAGCCTCATGATAAATTATTTAAAGGGGTCATATGATGCTTTTTTAAAGATCATTAGCAACTTCAGGGATCTTATCTATGCACAATCAGCTTGTAACACTCCAAAGAGAAATGAAAACTTGAAATCGCATCATATGACCCCTTTAATGAGTCTATTCAAACACAGAAGTGCTGTATGTATACAGAAACCATATACATCCAGCTATACACAGCTCACACATGAGTTTGTTCTGTGTTGGAAGAAGTCTGTGAAACTGGTTTGATACACTGTGTCTCAGTGTTCAAATGCCATGCTTTGGTTTATGTTTTCTCTCTCAGGCAGTGGCTGAATCATATGATCTGCTCACATGGGTTGTGATAGGAATGAATGAAGCTCATGAAGTCATGTGTGTAGATGTGATGGCTCAAAAGCCAACAAAGTTATTTAACAAATATTGTAAAGTTGTTGATAATTTGATATGTCACTGGGGTAGAGAAGCATCAGGCCCTGCTACTAATCATTTCTGCCTTCTTTTGTGAAAAAGAAGTGCCTTTAATTGTACTGAATGTGCACTTATAGTGTAGTTCAAACCTTAAAAGTATATTTTGAATATGAACTGTACTTCAGGATAATATAATATAAATAAAATAAAATGTCACTTAAGTATAGGCCTACTTAAAGAGAGTTCACTTTCATGGATGTTTGAGTGCACTTTTAAAGTGTCGTTAATCTTGTTGTGCTTTAAAGAAGTACACTTATTTTGATGTGTTGACTAACACATATAGACTAAATGACTAAAGTACATATAGCCTACTTTAAAAAAAATCACTCTTAAGTTTAACTAATTGCATAATAACAATTTAAGCTATATAATCAATTTTTTCATTTAATTGTAAATAACATGCAGTTAATTCAGTTTGCAAATAAGTCTATTCTTTTAAAGTATATTATTTCCTAAATAAGTACTCTTTTTTAAAAGTATCCTATAGGCTACTTCTTTCTTTCATCCCTGAACTTTATTCTCAAGAGCATGCGAAAATGTCCACAGATGGGACTGCTGTTTTAAAAAATGTTTGTGTGTGTGCAAAATAGGTGGAGTTAGGGGACAACTGGTCAAAAACTGATTCTCTGTATCATGTAGTCACAAAGTGAGCAGATGCTGCATGATAAAGTGAACACAGTTGAACTTCAGATCAATTCTGAGAAAAGACACACCTAAACTATCACACTCTCACAGATGGATCTGACCAAATCTACAGATAGCATGTGTGGAATGACATTTAGAAGTTGATTTTAAAATGCAAAGTATTTAAAATGAAAATGAAAATAAAGCTATGTAAACACTTGCATTTTTACAACACTATAAGTGTGTCCCATCAGGTAATGAAAAGTTGGACACACACTTGTGGTCTTCATCCTCACTTGAACACTTGGGCCAAATACAGGAAATACGTCATATAAGTGTTCAAGTGGTCAAGTGCAAAGACCGCAAGTGTGGGTATTTGGACAAGGCAATAGTCATGAAAGTGGCTCGTTAAGTGCACTTACGTTTTATTTCAGTAATATTATCTGTAAGTATTTTTTTTTTCTTTTTATAATACATCACAAGTGTACACTGAATACAATAAGCACTTCTTTTTCACAAAAAAAGGTATCTTACTTGGTTGACAAATGTGCAACTAAGGTAACTTATGAATGAATTAATGATTGAGAATATTCTCTTTTTTGTATTTACAGTATGAGTTTGTTATTGACTTGTGGCAATTATAATGAGTGTTAAAACACTATTGTAGCAAGCTATACTGTACTATAAGTACATAGTATTTATACTGACTAAACCCTAAATATGTTAAGAACCTAACAAACTTGAAATGACTGAGTCTAGAGAGGATGTTTCTAGACCGTTTGTGAGGGGTTTTTGGAACTACAGAAAGTGAGGTTTATGTTGGAACCATAACCATTCTGTCAAATAACAACATTTGACGGAATATATAGGCCTATATATATATATATATATATATATATATATTTATAAATTTTTTTTAAAGAGGCCTTTTTTATTAAACGTCCTGGAATAAACAAGGACATTAAACTGGAACACGTTCATTAAATACATCTAACATTTAATCGAAAAGGTAGGTGTACATATAGCTAACATGTATTTATTCTGTGCGGGTACTTCTTGAACACTTTTGAGTATTTGACTCAAATAAATCAATGAATAATTTTTAACCCGTTATGCCGGTCGAACAAACAGAATTGCTCAATTGAATCGTACCTGCCAAAAAAGAACAAATCAGGCCGGAATTTAATAATAATGAGTTAATAAGAAGACATTGAATAGAACTTAAAACAGGAATTAAAAACAGGAAGTTTAGTAGTGAAAAACACTCCTTAAAAGAAGTATCACCCTAAAAAACTCCACAGGCTTCCCCAGATAACTGTACTTTTTGAATGGTCACATTAGATTTTAGCCCCACCTGCGCTTTACCGGTGTACCGATGTTTCCGTGTAGAATTAAATTAGGCGTGGAGTATTATTATTAATATGCAAAGAATGTATAGATTGTGTCGTGGTTATAATGATTTAGCTACCTGAGTTGATAGGCTACACTCCAAGTAAATGAGCTGTTAAGCATTTTTTTATAATATTCTTATTTGACCTTGAGAGTGCTTAAAACGGGTCGTTAAATAACTTTTTCAAAAGTGATTTGTTGGGCCATGATAAAGTTTGTTATGATGATTATTCAGTGCCATTCCTAATCGTTTGCTCAGTTTGCTCAATCATTCAAAAATGGTTTTAATCACAAAGTGAATACTGAATGTTTTTTACACACATCATGAATTGGAATCTTTTTTTATTTATTTTTTGCCCAAAACGATAGGCCTACATTTAGTGGACAAAATGCATTTAGTGAACAAATATGGTTAAAGACAGAACAAAAAAAAAAAAAACTGCAAGATGTGGAAACAAATCTTTAACCACATGATGTTGTCTTTAATAGTGCATTGTGATGCTCTGTGATTCAGATGAAAAAAATAATATTGACTCAAATGTGTGTTGGTCAAGTTGTGAAATCAGCAACCCTGCAGTACTTTAACAATGTTTTACTCGTATTCTATATAACAATTCAAATGTTTTATATTTTAATAAAAAATGGCTAAAATTGACCATACAGTAATTTGTACATTTTCATCTCAAAGACAAAAGTAGTTTCTTTTTGCTGAATAAAGACAAGCAAATGATTCTGTGTTGAAGTTTTATTAACAGATGTGGAAAAGGCATGACATAAATTACATTTACAACACACCTGTATGAATATAAAATACATGTAAAAAAAAAAAAAAAAGCTTTACATAGGTATATTGATCAGCACAAGCCAAGCATGCGTCATAGGATTTTATTTTATTTTATTATTATTTTTATTTCTTTTACAATTAGTAAAGAAATATAATTTTGGCAAAAAAAAAAAAAAGATTGCAAATCTGATATAATATACACATATTTTGTAGTATACATGAAAAGGCATGTATAGCCAAAAACAATGTTTTATTTTTTTCATTCACGATTTGATATAGCCTACTATTTTACTTTATGGAATATGTGCGTATGTCCATAAATTGGTATTCCAATTCAATGTATCTATACATTGCATCTAATTTACAAATTACTATGTTCTTGGGGCAAACCATAATGAAAAAAGATGTGTAATAATGGGAGTAATATATTTGCAACATTTTCATAAGGATATCTCATATTTAGGAATTTTGTATCTCCCCAAAATGCCCGATTAACATGATGTTTGTCCTGGTGTCCTCTACAGAAGACATGCATGAAAATTATGCCTTGTTTCGTAACAAAAAGTTACAAAAATGTGATGATTCTGTCAATAGCAGTCATATTTAAAGAACAAGGAGGAGGAGTGTTTATGATCAAACCTCCTAAAAAGCCCTGAATGTGCTCTGTACAGGACATCCATGTGTAGTCATGAATAGTCACAGAAATTCACTAAAATACAATGTCCTAGGACAAAAGGACAAAAGATATGGACCATGTCCATATATAACATGAGCAAACTCAAGTCTCCCCCATTAGAAGTGCTTCTGCAAACTAGGAAATTGGGGGGGCAATAACAGGTAAAATGTAAGTAGCATAATCTTTTGATTTGTAACAGATACATACATTCATTGCAAACAAACACTTTTGCTGAAACATATGACCTTGTTGAAAAGTTTTTGTGATCCAGTGAAAACGCACTAATATGTCCAGTGTCGCTTTAACACGAAACGGGATACTCATGAATATTCATGTTTGCTCCGCAGAACAGCGCTCTGATTGATCGCGGGAGCGCTGCGTCACGCTGACGTCGCGGCGTCGCTGAGATGACGCTGTCGGTGGTAGCGGCAGTAATGTTTGCGCTCGTTTCGCCGTTTCACATCTGCGCGTCTCACCCGCGCGTTTAGACCTTCACGCATGGAGTTGCGCACCGAGACGGTCCTGGCGAGTCTGGAGATGTCGGAGGTGGAAAGTGACGGCGGGTCGTCGGAGGGCGACGAGGACTACGAGAGTTTGCCCGCTCACGCGTCCCTAGGCACGCACCTGCGTATGCAAATCTTTTTGACGTCATTCTACCTTCATACATGAACACATTCACTAATGTGTCGGATGTGCTGTTAGCAGCCCTGGACAGCTTATGCGACGCAGCCGTCAAGCTAACTTTTAAAACTAAGTTAGGCTAGATCAGCATGGCTAGTGACGTGATGACTCAAACCTTCTCAAATTGGTCAAAAACAACAACTAAACCAGCAGTCGGCCATGCCTTTTGCTGTTAAAACGCGCTGTGTGTGCTGTTGACGATTGTACGATTTAGTGTACTTCCTCTCCAGAGAGACAAGTTAAGGGACCGTCTCAAAAGTGCGTAAAAATAATAAAAAAGATACGCTTTCCAAGCATCATGCAAATAAAATGTAAAAATATATTAAGTGGAAAAACATTAATACTAATTTTAAGCTGTGAATGGGATATTCACTATGAATTGTTACATTGTTATTACATTGTACTCCAACATTTAACTGGTAGAAACGGGTGTTATTATGGCAACTGTAATATATTCAGTAACACTTCTAACACATCATGACTTGGATATTAGAAATGTCAGTCTGTGTAGTTTTAATTATTATAATTTTTTAAATTTTCCAGTACATATAACTTGCTGTCACATCACCTGTAATATATTCACTAGCACTTGTAACAGATCATACATGACTTGGAAATTGATTTTATGTATTTATCGTGAATTTTGAAATATATAAATCTTTATAACTTCCTGGTCGTGGGACCTCATATTGCCACACCCACTGTATTACATTCATAAACATTTGTCATGCACATAATATCGCAATGTAAATATTTTTGTATGAGAAATGTTTGTGAATATGAACCAGACTTGTGTAACAATATCAGGCCACATGACCAAGAAGTAAAATAGTTTTCAATAATTCCAAAAATTGTCTAAAAACAACAACTGTATTTTCAACAGAAAAAAATATGAATGTACAATGTAGGGCTGCACGATTATGACAAAAATCATAATTGGTGATTATTCCCTTGAAATTGTAATTGCGATTATAAATTACGATTATCACAATTTACATTGAATGATGTTTATACCATTGTTTGATGCAACTGCATGCTGTATTTTTATATGAAAATAAACAAGCTGAAAACACTCTAACTGAAAAACCTTTAGTGCTTTTCTATAGTATTAAGCCTCAGATGTCAAATATATATCGGATTGGTTTCTTCTTTAAATTATAAAAAAGTAAAAATAGGAATGGTATTATAATGTTATACTAAAATTAAAATAATCGGAAAAACCCTTAAGATAACATGTAGAGAGAAAAAAACGCATCTTAAGCACACAGAATAACATAAGTGGACTTTGAACGATTAATTGCCGCTTTGAACGATTACGTAATTGTGGCATCCATAATTGTAATTGCGATTAGAAATTCGATTAATTGTGCAGCCCTAGTACAATGTGTGAAATATGTTCATGAATATAATACAGTGGGTGTGGCAACATGAGGTCACATGATCAGGAAGTTGTATAAATTTGAATATTTGAAAAAATCATAAAAAATTCACAAAATCATATTTCCAAAATCCAAGTTGTGTATGATGTGTGACAGGATTGTGTGAAGATATTACAATCATCGGGTCAAATGACCAGGAAGTTATGTAGATTTAAATATTAAAAAAATTCATAACAAATGCAATTTTTTTTTTTAAATCTTAAAAGTTGTGTATTATATGCTGCATGTATGTATAAATACATTGTGGGTGATTTGAGCTCTTTCGATAAAACAGCCACAAAGTTAAATAGATTTAAGACATTCAGTTTACTTTCATATTTATAACGTATATATTAATCATATAAAAGTTAAAAATTATTTACTATACTTAATCTATTTGCTAACATAAACTACATGTAAAAGGTTCACGTTTTTATTGTTTTTATGGAATAATGCACATATTTAACCAAGTTTATTGTGGATTTTGCTCTTTTGAGACACTCCCTAACTTGAAGTGTCCAAGTGGGGATCCTTGTGAGGCCGTTTTCACTTCAGATGCTTAAAGGCACAATATGTAATTTTCGCCGCTAGAGGGCGCTTATTCATTCTAGTGGTTTTTGGATATTTTAATAAAAAAATCTTACATATTGTGCCTTTAAAACAATTACATCATCGAATAATAATATTATTAATAATTTTGATATTATGCTTTTAAATGTGATCTGAACAAGATTAAGCATGATCCATGACTATTATGCGATTACATGTAAATTGATGCTGAAGAAAAGATCTAATGTCTAACGAATGTCCAACATAAAACCAACTTTACCGCAGCCACATTCACTGCTAAAGCAGCTCTCCTAACCTCATATTCCTCTCTAGACTCAGTCATTTCAAGTTTGTTAGGTTCTTAACATATTTAGGGTTTAGTCAATATAAATACTATGTACTTATAGTACAGTATAGCTTGCTACAATAGTGTTTTAACACTCATTATAATTGCCACGTCAATAACAAACTCATACTGTAAATACAAAAAAGAGAATATTCTCAATCATTAATTCATTCATAAGTTATCTTAGTTGCACATTTGTCAACCAAGTAAGATACCTTTTTTTGTGAAAAAGAAGTGCTTATTGTTTTCAGTGTACACTTGTGATGTATTATAAAAAGAAAAAAAAAACTACTTACAGATAATATTACTGAAATAAAACTTAAGTGCACTTAACGAGCCACTTTCATGACTATTGCCTTGTCCAAATACCCACACTTGCGGTCTTTGCACTTGACCACTTGAACACTTATATGACGTATTTTATCAATCAGTCTGGCGAGTGAACTAAAAAATGTAATAGCCAATGGCGATTCAATTGCCAAGGTGTCCATAGAGGGTTGTTGGACAAGACACATGTTTCCTAACACACTTAAGTGTACTTTCAAAACGTGCACTATGTAATAATCTCAAATTAAGTTTTACCTTAAAGTACATTTTACCTCATAATGTTTTTGTAATCTTTTGTCATGCTTTAAAGAAGTACACTGTTAACTAACATACTAAAGCACATTTAAAGTTAATTTTGAATGTACTAAGTTGCAACTTCATATTTACAAATGTGTTATTACAAATATTTCTACATACATGACATACAAGTTTCAATAGAAATTACATTAAAGTACATTTTAGTTTACCAGAAATGCTTGTCAGTACATCCAGCAGTTACAATTTTACCATATTTCAAAGACAAAAGAATTATAAAATTACTTACAAAGATGAACATACGTCCCAGTTAAGTGGGTCAAATACACTATTAAAGGGGTCATATGATGTTGCTAAAAATAACATTATTTTGTGTATTTGGTGTAATGAAATG
>NW_015557175.1:2135332-2158008 GCF_001515605.1 Sinocyclocheilus anshuiensis | reverse complement strand
GCGTTGATTTTTACAAAGCTCATCGGTCTGAAAAGCGAGGTGTGCTCTGATTGGCCAGCTATCCAGTGTGTTTGATTGAAGTGACTGTTCCAGAACACTTCAACCCAAATATTCAGATGTGTGCAACGCATTTTATGGAGGACTGTTTCCTGGTAGAGTAGACTACAATGCCAGCTGTTCTGACTCACAGACTGTTAGTACATTTTTCATATTTAAAGGATTTGCCACTGACGATTCAAAGGTAGACGGCATCAACAGTATGGTAGGGGCGTAACATTTCCGTCACACGCTTGAGGTCAATCACAATGCACTGGATAGCTGGGCAATCACAGCACACCTCGCTTTTCAGAACGATGAGCTTTGTAAAAATTGACGCGTTTCAGAAAGGTGGGGCATAGAGGAGAAACAATAATGTACAGTTTTTTGAACCTTAAACCGCATAAACACATTTCATTACACCAAATACACAAAATAATGTTCTTTTTAGTAACATCATATGACCCCTTTAAGCTCAATAACTGCATTTAATATAAATTTAAACTATAATAAATGTTTAATTTAATTGTAAATAACATCTGGAAACATTACTTTGGAAGAAATAAAAAAAGTGACTTTTTTCTCACAATTCAAATTTTATATTTCACAAATCAAACTTTGTTTCTAGCAATTCTGAGAACAAAAATTTGTGACAAAGAAAAAATTGTGAGATACAAACTCAGATTTCTGTCTTTGTTTTTGTTTTGTTTTTTTACAATTTTGAGTTTCCATTTCACAATTCTGGATTTATTCTGAGAAAAAAATAATTGTGAAAGTGAAAGTGATGTTACATGACATGTGGCCAAGTATGGTGACCCATACTTGGAATTAGTGCTCTGCATTTATCTCATCCAAAGTGCACACACACAGCAGTGAACACACACACACACCGTGAACACACACCCGGAGCAGTGGGCAGCCATTTTTTTGCTGCGGCACCCGGGGAGCAGTTGGGGGTTCGGTGCCATGCTCAAGGGCACCTCAGTCGTGGTATTGAAGGTGGGAGAGAGCGCTGTATATTCACTCCCCCCACCTACAATCCCTGCCGGTACGAGACTCGAACCCACAACCTTTGGGTTACGAGTCCGACTCTCTAACCATTAGGCCACGACTTCCCTCGTCTTTATGTGAGCTATAAACTGACGGAAATGGGCTTTCATACATTACATTCAGTTCGCACTTAAGTATTTTCTTTTAAAGTGTATTATCTCCATAATAGGTACTCTTTTAAAAGTATGCTTTAGTGTACTTCCTTTTCACAAGGGCTTTCTTATAGTCTTTTTGCAGTATACTTATTACAAGGTCAGTCTACCCTTGAGTAGGGTTGGGTATCGTTTGAATTTGATCGATTCCGATTCCGATTCTGCTTAACAACTAGATACATTTCAAATATTAAAGTGTTAAAGACAAGTAAACAGTCAGTAATAAGATAGGAACAAACAAATCGATTAGCAATATCATAAATAAATACAACTGAACAGAATTTCAGGTACAGAAACTAATTAAAAGTTTAAAAACACTGCATAGTTTTCTTTTCATAAATAAAATATAGATTAATCAATTAAAGAAAACACTGCATAGTTTTCTTTTCATAAATAAAATATAGATTAATCAACTGAAGTTATTAAATATATTCAGTCAAGATCAGTGAATGATTTTCTTTTGTTCTTTGATTAACATTAATGACAGTCAGCTCGTTTATTAGGCTGCTGTCTCTTTAACACCGAACGCACGCAGATCTAAAAATACTGTACATGTGTGTTTTCTTTCTCATCTGTTTATGTTCACGTAAGACAAAAACGGCTGTGTTTATGATGATATGCTGACATAATTTTCTGCATATTGGTGGACAAATATGAAAGAAGTCAGTTTCGGCCCGGAACAACCTTTTCTACAGTGGAAATACACGGAACGGTTCGAGAACGGACACAAACCGGTACAAACCCGTACCGCAACCTCTGTTCTCTGTGCTCGGTCTTGCGCTTCGTGTGAGCTGCACGCATACAGGGCGCAAGTTCTTTCCGTTCCTGCACTTAAATCGTTTTTAATCACATTAAAATGAGAACGCAGGAATCGGTAAGCAGAATCGAAATGCACGCGTCTTATCGAATACCCGGTTCTTGGAAATTTGGAACCGGTTTTCGATACCCAAACTTACCCTTGAGTAAACTTGGGTTTAGTGGGTCGAGGTCATAATGGTGGTAGTTTATGTCTCACCCTTTTCCCCGGGGTGTGAACTTATGACTTTGTAGTTAGTAGCCTATTGACTACACCACAGAGTCTTTAAATACAGAGTTGCCAGGTTTTCACAACAAAACCCGGCCAATTGCTAAAATTCACATTCCAGGGGCTAAATACCACGTTATTGGGGTCGCTTCAAACCGCGGACATGAAAAACAACCCACGGTAACAGTGTTAAAGTAGCCCAATTCCGTGGGAAAACTGCAGACCTGGCAACACTGCTTGAATAGGAAATGAGTTAATGAGTTAAGTCAGCATGACGATGTCTTGGTCAGATTCATTATTTCATAGTTTTTTTTGAAGAACAAAACGTGATCTCTGTTTCTCCCCATCGTACATATTTTATCTGAGGTGAAAGTGTCGTCTCATGATGTTGAGTGGAAATGCCATGGTGTTTTTGTGTGTGAGGGTAGCGCTAATCTTGGGGCTAGCCTCGCTCCGGCTTTAAAACAACAGTTCATTCAAACATAAGCCTGCCAGCTAGTTCACTGAACACAGCAGTCCTTTTCATCCAGTTCCTTATTGTAGGAATTCTAGCTCTATCTCTTCTCAAATCACTTCTCAGAGTTTGTTACGGCGGGACAAAAGTGTCCTAACTTTGTCTTTTTGGGAGCTTGTGAGTGAAAATGATCTGTCACTGTGCCAGATTGTGCTCTGCATCTATTCTGTGGGACTTGCGGAGGCTATTGTCATTGTTTCCTTAGTGGCTGCCAGATTTCACTTATTTGCTGGTCGCCATAGTTCTATGCGTTTGAGAGCCGCGTACTACGTGTCTGGAGTGCACATAGCCAAAGAGACGCGTCTCATGCCTAACCAACCAGAGGCCCCTGGACTTTACCTGGAAGGAACTGGGCTGTAATTGCTTTGTGCGTTCGTGGGTGTGTGTGTGTGTGTGTGTTAGCGATGACAGAAAATGAAACTTGGTCAGAGATCACAGAGGGATACAGTGTTAATAGGACCAAGGATGAAGTCATTATTTGTCATAACATGCAGAAATATTTTCTGAACTTGTAATTTGAGATTATAGACAACTTGAAAAAAAAAGGACCTGCTTAACTTTAATAATTGTTCTTGTTTTCATTGCAAAAATAAAAATAAAAATGTAATAATTGTCTTTGCCTCTGAAAATAACACCACTTTTCTTTTTGTTACCAAAGCCATGTGGGCAGAAAAATGAACAGTTTTAAAACGTAAATAATAACAATAACAACAACAACAATACTAATAATAATAAACAAAATCTATTTATATATAAAATATTAAAATACTTGTTTAAATAAATGTAACAGACACACATATATAAAGTAAAAATATATTAATTGGTTTAAAAATATAATAATAATAATAATAATAATAATAATAATGTATTGTTATTATTATTAATTTCTAATATAAAAATTAATTTCTACAAATTAATCTCTTCAATTTTGATTTTGATTAATATTTGGTTAAAGGGGAGATCATGAATTCTGACTTATTTACACTGTTTAAAGAGTTGGATTCTCATGCTAAACATTAGGGCTGGGATAATAAATCGATGCATTTCCGTTCCTGCACTTAAATCGTTTTTAATCACATTAAAATGAGAACGCAGGAATCGGTAAGCAGAATCGAAATGCACGCGTCTTATCGAATACCCGGTTCTTGGAAATTTGGAACCGGTTTTCGATACCCAAACTTACCCTTGAGTAAACTTGGGTTTAGTGGGTCGAGGTCATAATGGTGGTAGTTTATGTCTCACCCTTTTCCCCGGGGTGTGAACTTATGACTTTGTAGTTAGTAGCCTATTGACTACACCACAGAGTCTTTAAATACAGAGTTGCCAGGTTTTCACAACAAAACCCGGCCAATTGCTAAAATTCACATTCCAGGGGCTAAATACCACGTTATTGGGGTCGCTTCAAACCGCGGACATGAAAAACAACCCACGGTAACAGTGTTAAAGTAGCCCAATTCCGTGGGAAAACTGCAGACCTGGCAACACTGCTTGAATAGGAAATGAGTTAATGAGTTAAGTCAGCATGACGATGTCTTGGTCAGATTCATTATTTCATAGTTTTTTTTGAAGAACAAAACGTGATCTCTGTTTCTCCCCATCGTACATATTTTATCTGAGGTGAAAGTGTCGTCTCATGATGTTGAGTGGAAATGCCATGGTGTTTTTGTGTGTGAGGGTAGCGCTAATCTTGGGGCTAGCCTCGCTCCGGCTTTAAAACAACAGTTCATTCAAACATAAGCCTGCCAGCTAGTTCACTGAACACAGCAGTCCTTTTCATCCAGTTCCTTATTGTAGGAATTCTAGCTCTATCTCTTCTCAAATCACTTCTCAGAGTTTGTTACGGCGGGACAAAAGTGTCCTAACTTTGTCTTTTTGGGAGCTTGTGAGTGAAAATGATCTGTCACTGTGCCAGATTGTGCTCTGCATCTATTCTGTGGGACTTGCGGAGGCTATTGTCATTGTTTCCTTAGTGGCTGCCAGATTTCACTTATTTGCTGGTCGCCATAGTTCTATGCGTTTGAGAGCCGCGTACTACGTGTCTGGAGTGCACATAGCCAAAGAGACGCGTCTCATGCCTAACCAACCAGAGGCCCCTGGACTTTACCTGGAAGGAACTGGGCTGTAATTGCTTTGTGCGTTCGTGGGTGTGTGTGTGTGTGTGTGTTAGCGATGACAGAAAATGAAACTTGGTCAGAGATCACAGAGGGATACAGTGTTAATAGGACCAAGGATGAAGTCATTATTTGTCATAACATGCAGAAATATTTTCTGAACTTGTAATTTGAGATTATAGACAACTTGAAAAAAAAAGGACCTGCTTAACTTTAATAATTGTTCTTGTTTTCATTGCAAAAATAAAAATAAAAATGTAATAATTGTCTTTGCCTCTGAAAATAACACCACTTTTCTTTTTGTTACCAAAGCCATGTGGGCAGAAAAATGAACAGTTTTAAAACGTAAATAATAACAATAACAACAACAACAATACTAATAATAATAAACAAAATCTATTTATATATAAAATATTAAAATACTTGTTTAAATAAATGTAACAGACACACATATATAAAGTAAAAATATATTAATTGGTTTAAAAATATAATAATAATAATAATAATAATAATAATAATGTATTGTTATTATTATTAATTTCTAATATAAAAATTAATTTCTACAAATTAATCTCTTCAATTTTGATTTTGATTAATATTTGGTTAAAGGGGAGATCATGAATTCTGACTTATTTACACTGTTTAAAGAGTTGGATTCTCATGCTAAACATTAGGGCTGGGATAATAAATCGATGCATCGCGAATCGAGAAATGATTTTTCATCGAATATGAGATTTTCCGAAGGCGTCGCGATTCTCTCTTGAATCGATTCTGAGCTTAGTTTTTAACAGCGGATGACACTGATTGCTTTAGAAATAGCCGTATTCTGCTTGCGTCCAGTTCCTTACACACACACCACTTGAACCTAAAATAATCATTCATAAAGTTCGAAAAGGTTGAAGTGAATTACAAGGATGTTCACAGTGGGCTGTGTTTGCACTAATCTCGCATCATAAAAGCATAAAAGCCGATGTGCAAGTACATTTAACCACTTACATTACTCAGCCGAACGCACAAGCGCTCTTCTTCGTGAGCATTTGAGTGTGCGGTTTAAAAACTGCTGATAAAAACTAAGCTCAGAATCGATTCGAGAGAGAATCACTATGCATTCTGAAAATCTCAGAATCGATCCACGAATCGCGATGCATCGATTTATTGTCCCAGCCCTACTAAACATGAGCAAAGTTTCAAAAAACAAGTTGGACGCATGAAGTATTTCTGTGCAAAATGCACTCCTTCAGGGTTCGTATAAGTTTCCGAAAGTTTTTTTCAAGTATGGCCATGTATGACGTCATAAAGGGCGGATTCCCTTGTATGGGCACATCAACCAGAGCAAGAGCAGCCCATCAATGTGCTTCATTCGTTAATTCGTTAGCCATAGTTAATTTAAGTCAATAAAGTTTTGTCCCTGTTTTATTTATGTCGATGTCACAGCTTGCAGACGATTGCTACACAAAAGCTGCGCATGCTCGTGACTCTTTAGCTCCGCCCACGGCACGCCTCCAGGAGCTTGGCTGTTTTCAGAGAGAAGCGTATAGCTGTATCTGTCTTTAATAAATCTGATAAAACTAAAGACTCTTCAGAGAAATGAACGATGCAATACTAATCTATTAGTACTCAAGATTAAATCGCAAAGGTGATAAATTGCGGTGCTTTCGCGCGGAAACGCCAAATACGCCCCGCAGAAGAAATCATGAAATGCCTCTGTTGCTAAATAAACAGAAGATTTAACTGCTTTCATTGATACATTGTGACTAATAAACACACGACTACGACAGTATATGGTTTATCTGAATTTGTCTTACTATGTTTATTATAATAAAGTATATATATCTGTTCCTGTGGCTCAGTGGTAGAGCATTGCATTAGCAGCGCTCAAAAGGTTGTGGGTTCGATTCCCAGGGAACACACATACTGGTAAAAAATGTATAGCTTTAATGCACTGTAAGTCGCTTTGGATAAAAGCGTCTGCTAAATGCATAAATTAAATTAAAATATAATAATGCAATGCTAATCGACATATAGCCTTATCACTGCTTAGAATACTATAAAATATGTTGCGTGCCTTATTCTGTGTAAGAAGCCATATCATCTCACAGACGGATTTATTTCAAACACTCGACTGACGTGAGTTTGGAGTAAAAATATGTTATTAAATGTGGTATTTTCACGTGCTTTCAGATGGAGCAGCATTTACTACACAGGGCCGTAATTCACTGAGAAGCTACGCAAACAGCTGTCATTATCGATTTGATAACGACTATCAAATCGATTTCTTCGATTTCATAATTGCGCGATTATATCGTCTACGATTATGAACGTGATTTTGCGTAGCTTGTCAGTGAACTATGGCTCTGTGTAGTAAATGCTGCTCCATCTGAAATCATGTGATGGAGATTTACTACTGATCACAGAACCGGCTTTACTGACAAATACGCATGACAATCGCATTCGATTAATCGTGCAGCCCTATGTGTGTGTCATGTCCGCTTTAAGGTTGTAAAACGTCATGTGGTGCCACTCCCCAAAAACGTAAAGGAATTAATAATTCATACATTCATGATTTGAATAAAAAAAAAATGCTTTCAAATATAAACATTTATATTTAAAAAATGTGGTATCTTTTACTTGATGGTTTTACTGCATTTTTAGAGTAATTCAATTTAAGCTTTTCCTTAGAAGCATAAATGTTTACAAGTAAAGAAAATACAATTATTACATTTCAAAGAACTTGGCACACATTTATTTTAAATAAATATTTCCTTCCTGTTAAAAGATTCTTCCTTTTCTTTCTCGTGGACACTTTAATGCGTCACTGATCCCAGTGCTGTCTTAAACTATTTATTGAGCCAGTCAAATCCTGCTGTATATCATGTACTGTTTAATATATTCGTGTAGTAGGCCAGTAAATCATTTGTCAAACATCCAGAAAGAGATTAGCTTTAAATTCTTCCTCTAAGGAAGTGTCTTCAGGAACAAGGGAAACTTGAGATTTGTTAGTGATGTTGATTAGTGACTGCCTAAATTTCATTGGCCATTTTAAAGCAGACAAGTGTGCTTTAAACTTTGCCATTGTACTATAGTTGTAAATTAAATGTGCTGTTGAAACATCTACCCAAACATGATGTTGCAATTCAGTTACTGGAGCACATGTCTGTAGTAGTGATTCAGGCTGTAGTGAAACTGGAATTTCCAGTGTGAGAAATTGTGGGGATTAGCCAGCCGTTCGAGTTTCGTCACTTCCTAGAAGCACTTCTAAGGAGCGTTTCAGGACACTTATTAAGCGTGCTTTTCCATATATGACCTTTACTCACACACACATTCCCTGTCTCTATTTGCGATTCAGTTCAATGAGAAAGGTGCACATGGTGCTTCTTTTTAACAGTAGGTTGGCTTTCTATTCATTCATAATCCACCACAGAATATAGAGATGACATGAAATTGCCTCTATTATTTACTTTTTTAGTAAATATATCATGTTATGTCATTATGTTATGTCGTATGTCATGTTACGCCCAACTTTTGTTTCCCACAGAATATTTAGTTTCACTCTAAAATGTCACATTATGGAAGATAAATGCATTGTGAATGTTATTTCATATGGTCTTCAGCACCCACTTAAATAGTTGGTAGGTAGTCTGTAGTTTTGTGACTGAAAGGGATCTTTAATGGATCACATGGTTCTCTATGCCAGTGTTTGGTAATAATGTGGTGCATGTACAGTAAGAGGCAGGGTGTGATTCAGAGAGATGTAGCAATAGCAGAAGAACCAGAATAGAGAAACAGGATGAGTAACAGTGCTTTTCCTCTCCATACACTGACTCAAACGCATTACAACTATGCAAATGAGTTACTTCTTTATCCTTCTTAGACACAATCTTTGTGCTCTTTGTGCGTTGCAGAGGCTGAAATGGTTAATGTTTACATTGAGGTATGTCAGGGCTCCAGACTAGTGGTGCCACAAAGTTCTATAGATCTTAATATTATGAATGTATATTATGAAAATTATTATGAATGCATTGCTTTAGTAAATGCAATTAACAGTAATATTGCTATTTGATCCTAAATTTAATCCCACATTTAACATTTTTATTTAGAGTTTTATTTATTTATTATATAGAGTTAGAGAATTATTTAGAGTTCCTCAAGAAAGGCCACATGCAGTCACAACTGAGCTTTGCCAAAACGCCCCCTGAAGATTCGGAGATCACATGAGACTAAAATTGAATTATTTGGCCTCAACACCAAAACACAGCTCACCAGCCAAATAACAGCATTCCTTCAGTAAAGCATGGAGGTGGTGATATCCTGTAATGGGGTGTTTCTCTACAACAGGGACTGGAGCACTCGTCAGGATAGAAGGAAACCTGGATGAGGCAAAATACAGTCAAATTCATTAGGAAAATCTGCTGCCTTCTGCCAGAAAGTTGTCAATGGGAAGAAGGTTTACCTTCCAACATGACAATGACCCAAAGCACACAGCAAAATTGAGCACACAGTGGTTGAAGGAGAAAAAGGTGAATGTACTTGCATGGCCTAATCAGAGCTCAGACTTAAACCCCACTGAAAATCTGTTGAATGACTTGAAGACTGCAGACCACAAACGCTCACCATCACATTGAACTGAACTTGAGCAGTTCTGCAAAGAAGGGTGGACAAATATTGCAAAGTTAGTAGAGACAGAGACAAATCCCAACAGACTAAAAGCTGTAATTAAAGTAAAAGGAGGTTCAACAAAATACTGACACAAGGGGCTGATCCTTTTTCCCACTCAGTGATTCTGGTTTTTTATTTTTTTTCTGACATGTTGGTGTTATATCTTTCACTTTAATGTTATAAGTTGCACTGAGTAAATACAGTTGGATGAAACAAAATCTGTATCTGTCTTCATTTCAGGCTGCAAAGCAACACAATGTGATTATTTTAAAGGGTGATGATTCTTTTCTATACCCACTGTATACCAGCACTATTATGACTGATCTTTATATTAAATATTTAAACATTTATTAATATACACAAGATCTTTGAGTTCAGCTCATGAAAAATGGGGGCAAAAACAAAAATGTTGCGTTTATAATTTTGTTCAGTGTATATTAAATATTTTCTGTAGTTGAAAGAACGGTGACTAAAAACATGATTTAAAACATATATATAATATCTTGATAACTAGTATATATAAATATGTTGGCTAAGTTAACTCCAGTTTCGATGGCTGGTGAAAGTTTACAGCTGGTTTAAACGTTGTGCCTGATGGCGGTAACTAGAGAGTATTACCAGTAATCAGTGCCGAACGGATGGGGTGGTGTGAGTCACTCCTCATGGCTGATGGGTGGGCCAGGGCAGAGGTCGTAATCTCACACGACCAGAAGGGTGTGAACTGTGAATGTGCAAGAGTGTCTCTTGCATTTAGGATGGGACGTTTTGAAATTGATTAACAGACCGTTATTTACACACACGCGCACACACACACACACACACACACACACACACGTACAACACATACTCGCATTCCTGTCGTGACGGTCACCTCTCATATATGACATTTGCTTGATAGTAACTAACCAAGTGTGCCGCACAAGTCCTAAAAAGTGAAGCCAAAACGTTTTGATCGCCCCCAGGTGGCTGGACCCAGTATAGGTCATAAACCCCGCCCTCTCCATGTAATCTAATGAGACCTGAGACAAACTAAAGAATTAATTTACACTTCAAAAAAATTTTTTTATCACACTAATGTAGAAAAAGTTTAGTTTTAGTTAGTTATGTGATGCTATAAAAACGGGAATGTGACGTCATGATTGACTTTGACAGCTTCTGTTTTTTGTTTTGTGAACACAAAAATTGTCTACACAAAAAAGTTGTTTTGGTTTGGTTTGTGGACATAAAAATGTGTTTAAGTCCTAAGAAGTGTTTCGCGCTGTCTCTTTTTTAATGAAGGACATTTTTTTTTCTCAGGGGAAGTGTGTAACCCATTCAGGTTTGGAGTTTCAAACATGTTCATAGCATTACATGTCTTATTTGACTATATTTGAGGAAACGACATTGGCTTAGTGTTTTCTGTGCATATTTAGCTGCTCTTCTGCTTTTTGTTTGCTAAAGTTCTTCAGAATGCAGAGAAATGTATTCCTAAAATAGTTGCAAACGTTTGCAAAAGCATTGCTATAATTATTATTATAATGAAGCATGAGTTGAGATTACAGAACAGCTTGAAATGGGGAGTTAACTCTGTTTGAAAACTCAATCCACCCTGATGAATGTTTTCAGGGAGATTTCTTGCTATTCCAGCATATTCCAGTTAGCTGTTGCTGTTTGATGACAGGGATTTTTTGATGATAGTTTTGGGTAAATTCAAACATATCAGGGTGTTTGTCTAGTTCACTAGTTGAAGAACTAATTTAACCCTTTTGATTAGCTGTAATAGTATCTTGTTCAAAGTAAGTTGCAACCGGTCACACTGGCTTGTCTAGTGTTTAGATTTAAGTGGTAGAATTAAAAAGATAATGGGAAAGAATGACTGAAAAATAAGTGTTTTGGTTTCATTTACAAGTTTAAACTTGTTTTACATGGACTATATAGACATACTTAAATGATTCTTTCACTTCATCATCATCATATATCATATGCATGTTGCAGTCTAGATCTCCTTTTGTTTTAAAACAGTCTAAAATATTTGAATGGTTAGATATTGCAGGTGTATAGCGAAACATGTTTTAACAAGTCATATACTGTATGAGTTCTTTTCAGTGAATCATTTAAAATTGTTCCCAAATGTTCTGAATCACTATTTCTCAATCACCAAAATTAGTCGGAGTCAAAATGATTTTTAAAACATTTAGTAATTATTCATATGTGGTCAAAAAGCCTGTATAAAAGTGTACTCCCTTCAAAGTTATTGGTGCAAAAAACTGGGTGGTCATCATTGTGCACTTCATGTTGCTCAGACGTCTCTGGCCAGAATAAGCTTCAGTTTGTGGATCAGGCTTTATTCTGATAGCCTGGTTGCTGTGCCCCTCAGTCTCTGTGTGTTATGAGGATTTTTGCCAAATCATTCATATTAAACAAAGCATGTTTTATAACTGAGCCGAAGTGTTGGGTAAGCAGAAAGATGGACTGCTTCTATCTCTGTCTACATATTGTTGGTATTTCCTTCCCTTTTTGTTAACAATTTAACTATCCTTTTTATTACCTGTCAGAAAATATCTATTTTTAGGGGTCTCTGTAAATTATATAGATATTTTTGGTGGAATTTAATGAAAAGCTATGACATCGGAGATTTTTTTTGAGGTGAAACTCCTTGTATGCCACACAATGACAGAACACAAGAAAAAAGAACTGATCTTCATGATTTGGTCTAGTTCTGAAACTATGTTTGAAAATATATACATATCAAGAGTTGTTCTTTTTATGGTTGATATGCTTATATGCTGCTGTTTTTCTGTCCATAGACACGTATGCAGAGTTTACAGCCGGACCCTAAGGCTCAGTACCGCAGTGTGTACAGTGCACTGAAGAGGATTGTGCGGACTGAGGGTCTCCTTCGGCCCTTGAGGGGCCTCAATATCACTGTGCTGGGGGCCGGTCCTGCACACGCACTCTATTTCACCTGCTACGAGCAGATCAAGCGCAGCCTTAGTGACGTCATACAGAACGGAGGCAACAGTCACATTGCTAACGGTAGGAGAAGGGATTATTCTGTGAGTTCTTAAAGGCATAGGTCACCCAAAATTGAAAACTTGCTGTTAATTTACTCACCCTCAGGCCATCCAAGATAGGTGACTTTTTCTTAAGTAGAACAGTAAAGATGTTTAGCTGAAACCATGGTCCTTGGTGTTTCATACAATGCAATTAGTGGCTCCCGGCACTTGAGAGTAAAAACAAAAAGCATATCAGGCAAAACAAAATTAATATCCGTGGCTCCTGACTATATATAGAGGTCTTATGAAACGAAATGGTCAATCAATGCAAGAAACCGATCATTATTTACAACATTATTACGTGTAATTCATAGCCTCAGGCAAACGGGAAAGCTGATTCTTTTCTGCGAACTGGTTCTTTCAGAGAGTTCGCTTCTGGTTCAAATAACTGATTCACCAGTTTATGTAATCATGCAATGACATCAGGTATATGCAATTATATTTTTAAAGTACCCAATAGTGATGTGATGTAAAACAAAGATGTTTTACATGTTTAAAGCATATAAAGTGAATAAACGATTCAGTCCGATTTGGTGAAATGGTTCAACTAGTTCGCTAAAAAGAACTGGTTCAAAAGAACGATTAGTTCGCTAACCGGACATCACTCCGGACCATTTGCCTAAGGCTAAGGATTACAGGTAATGATGTTGAAAATAATGTTCAGTTTCTTGCACAGAGCAATTATTTCGCTTCATAAGACCTCAATATATTGTAAGGAGTCACGCATATTAATTTTGTGTTGCCTTGATATGCTTTTTTGACTCTGAAAGTGACTGTAGCTGTGGACTTGCATTTTAATCACCAAGAACTGATTTTTGCTAAAAATCTTCTTTACTGTTCTGCTGAAGAAAAAATGTCACCTACATCTTGGATGGCCTAAGGGTGAGTAAATTAACAGCAAATTTGCATATTTGGTGAACTAATCCTTTAATGAATGTCCATTGCTAGATTTCTGACTCTGAACTCAAGAGCAAGAGATCAAGGGTTTATAATTTGGCAGGTTCAGCGTTGTTGTGTTTCCGTTGTGCCATCGTTTTGAGGAAAAGGAATGGAAAGCACCCCTTTGTCTGTTGTATAGGATATTGTAAAAGTAGCATATGAGCTTATGAGTTTCTGTTCTGTTTTTTCCACATGTTGTGACTTGATATGGTGATGTACGTAATTTTTCTTCTCTTTTCCACTTCAGGTGTGGCAGGAAGTGTTGCCACTGTCCTCCACGATGCCTTCATGAACCCAGCAGAAGGTATTCTTCTACTGTCAATACCAGTCAATAATGATTCTTAGATTTTTAATACTGTTATAAGTAAACTGTAAAGTGGTTTGTTTTTGGGTCTTTCAAGATAACTGTTGTACGCCCAAGAAATTCCACATTTCATCAGCATTCATTTTAGATTTTATCTGGGCTTATCTTTTTGTGAGCTGATTTACTTTTTTTTATTTTTTTATTTTTTTTATTTACTTAATAGAAGCTTTTCATCAGCTCACAAACCTCCTGCAGTTCCCTCATTAATCCCAGTTTGGAAACCCTTGTCTAGACAATAGAAATATGTCATTAAAATCAATTGAGTTATTATTATTATTATGATTATCTTGTATATAATTTCTTTCTTTCTATAATATTTTCACAAAAACTTAGTTACAATAGGTTGCAAGAGTGTGATTATTAGGGCTGGGTATCGAGTTCGATACTTTTTAGGCACCGACCGAATTGCCTCGATACCATCGAGTATCGAAAAACGTCTCGTCGTTCGGTACCAAATTTCGATACCTAAGGGGTTAATCTCATCAGCGTCAGTGAGCCAATAAAGGCCCGGGTATACTTCACTTTCCGCGTTCTGTTCCGTCTGGCGCTCAGCCGTGTCCGCACAGCTTTCAAAATATACTCACCCGCGGATGAGTGCAGACGGACGAGCTCAACACAGGCGCTGGAAGCTGCTAATGCTCATCAGTAAATCAGTGGAAAATAAATAGAAATCATGATTCTGTCTGAGCTGCGTTTTAAAACGAACACACACTCGTGTAAATGCCTAACAGATGTGTAAACTGAAGACTATTTGAGCTTTATTAAAACTATTTGCACTGATTTATTGTGTTGGTTACACTTTGTTCCTTTGTGCAGTGGCTCAGGGGATGAGTCTTTGAGATTGTATAAACATCAAGCTGAAAAATAAAACCAAAGTTTTTATTTTTTTATTTTTAGATGGAATCTTGTTAAAATTGATTTCATAAAATTGGTATCGAAAAAAGTATCGTTCAGGAACCGGTATCGAAGTCAAGGTATCGGTATCGGTATCGATATCGAACATTTTTGAACGATACCCAGCCCTAGTGATTATAAACACAGTGAGGTTGTGAAAATGACTAGTGAGTAGATGAGTTGACCTGTTTGCTGTGATGACGTTTAATGTCCTCTGTGGTCCCATTTAGACACTTGTTAGCAACAAGTAAAGGCTGTAAAAAAAAAAACAAGGGGTTCTTACTGATGTATTTTATGTCGTAGAATAAAACATGAAAATATCTGAGCTTGTGTTAAACATACCTTATTTCAGAAATTGAACCGAAAACCCATTCAAAAAACTGAACCGGACGTGCTAAAATGCAAACTTGTTTTCGGGTTGTGCCCAACAAAAATGAGTCATTCCAACCATGGTTGACTAATATGGGTTCTTAATCACTGATTTCAGTATAATACTAGCAGATATGATGCAAACCTAATTGCTGAATTGACCCTTCGCAAACATCTCCCCCACCTTAGTTACTGTTACTACGTCCGACAAGCCATGGCACTCTCACACACCACACATCATGTTCTTACATGGTGAAAAATACATTGGGAAAACTGACAACACGCCGACAGACAAGACAGAGCAGGTTACTTTTGGTATGAAACAAAGTATCAGCATTCAAATTTGGTCATTTTTTTAATTTTAAAGAAATTCAAACAATAAATACCATTTTGTGGCTCTTTAATGTGTCGTGACCACTGAATATATATATATATATATATATATATATATATACACCCGTCTGAATACTTTCCGTACCCACTGTATATATATATATATATATATATATATATATTCTCTATTATAGATCAGTGGTCATGACAGATCGCTGTAGCGCCTCAGTTCAAGTGGCAAGTGAACCGATCATCTCTTCCTCTTTACAAGTTATAGCAAGAAATAAACATGAATGAACATCAGAGGTAGGGCTGCATGATTAATCGAATGTGATTGTCAAGCGTATTTGTCAGTAAAGCCGGTTCTGTAATTAGTAGTAAATCTCCATCACATGCTTTCAGATGGAGCATGCTTTCAGAGCCGTAGTTCATTGACAAGCTACGGAAAATCACGTTCATAATAATCGCAGACGATTTAATCGCGCGATTATGAAATCAAATATAACGTTCTGCGATTATGAAAGCTGTTTGCGTAGCTTGTCAGTGAACTACAGCTCTGAGCACGTGAAAATACCACATTTAATAACATGTTTTTACTCCAAACTTTCTTCATGAAGTCAGTTGAGTGTTTGAAATAAATCCTTCTGTGAGATGATGTAGCTTCCTACACAGAATAATGCACGCAACATATTTCATAGTATTTAAGCAGTGATAAAGGCTATGTCGATTAGCATTGCATTGTTATATACTTTATTATAATAAACATTATAATAAGACAAATTCCGATAAACCATATATTGTCGTAGTCGTGTGTTTATTAGTCACATTCAATCAATGAAAGCAGTTGAATCTTCTGTTTATTCAGCAACAGCTATGGGGATTTCCTGGGTTTCTTCTGCAAGGCTATTTGGAGTTTCAGCGCGAGAGCGCCCTCTGGCCTTTAGATGGAGATTTACTACTGATCACAGAACCGCGCTTCACTGAAAGATACACGACAATCGCAGCTTCTGCCTAATCGCGATTTATCGCCTTTGTGATTTAATTTGATTAATCGTGCAGCCCTAATCAGAAGGTATCTTTTTTTAACCGCAAAAAAGACGTCAGTACACACCATTTTTCAAGTTCAAAATGGTTGGTCAGATCGCCTGTCAATCAAACTCCAGGCGAAGTGTGACACATAACACTTTTTGTATTATTCATAAAAATCGTGGTTCGTTAGACTTAGCATTTGTATTCTTGATGAGAGTGATGAGTACAATGAATGTTATAAGTCAGTGAATTGAGTCTTTTTCACTCTCTCTCGCTCAGTGGTGAAGCAGAGGATGCAGATGTATAACTCTCCATACCGCAGCCTGTATGACTGCGTCCTGACGGTCAGTCGCAAGGAAGGCCTGGCCGCCTTCTACCGCAGCTACAGCACTCAACTCACCATGAACATCCCCTTCCAGGCCGTCCACTTCATCACTTACGAATTCATGCAGGAACATTTTAACCCCCAGCGCCAGTACCGGCCCGAGACGCACATCCTGTCCGGAGCAGCGGCCGGTGCTGTGTCTGCTGCCCTAACCACTCCGCTAGACGTGTGCAAGACGCTGCTAAACACGCAGGAGAACGTGGCGCTCAGCTCCGCACACGTTAGCGGACATCTCTCCGGCATGGTGAACGCACTCAGGACAGTGTACCGGCTGGGTGGCGTGCCGGCATTCTTTAAAGGTGCCAGAGCGCGGGTGATTTATCAGATGCCGTCTACAGCCATCGCCTGGTCCGTGTATGAGTTCTTCAAATACTTTCTGACCCAACAGGAACTGCACATCCAGGAACTGAGGAGAGACGCTCACAGGGCCAGCCCTACATGAGACCCGTTAGCACTGAATCCATTCAGCCTATCCAAAGAGTGAGCGTGAGGATCAACAGATGATGGAAGACGCCTTTGACTCAAAGGGGAATGTAGATGCTCATTTCTTATGCAGTAGACACTCCAGCAGCTTCTTTGTTTGCTGCTAACGTATTTATTGGAAGAGTTTAATGTTGTTACAAGGATGTATGGACGCTGCACACTACAGAACTTACTTATAAACATGATGGAAACAGAAGGGTAAAGATGTGTAGATGTTTTGTTTGTATTCTCACTTGCATAACATATTTATGATTGAGCATGATGGTGCGCATCTTTATATATGCACACACACACACACCATCTGCTCAATGACACAACAAACCTGTGAGGAATAACTTTTTTTTTATATTTTATTTTGTTGGCTTTTCTGGACTTTTTAATATTTTAGGGGTTCAGAAGAGTTTGCTTTTATTACTTTACTATTTTATTTTTGATTATTATTATTTTTAAATATAATTTAAGACATTCCTGAATTCTGTTGCGCAATAATCAGACCAATTTTTATTATTATTGCTTTTTTTATTTTTATTATTATTGCCTAATCATCTATGAAAGCTGCCTGAGCTTCAAGCTTTGCATTGTTTTTTTTTCAATTTGGACGCACTGTTGTATCAAGAAAATATTGATGCATATTTTCTATTCAAATTTGGACACTTTTTTTTTTTTTTTTTTTTGGTCTTTTTTTGTGTATCTTTTTAAGAAAATATTGATGCGTATTAATCTTAGTCAGGGAAGATGACAAATTTAATTTCACTCAAATAAAAGTGTGGCTGTGTGGAATAGAAGTACTGGAATAGGTAACAGTTTTCAGAGGTTTTGGCCACTATAATTTGTAAAACAATGAACAAACTCAGCCTCTTTTTTTTTATTCATGTTTTCATAAATTTCATAAACCCTGACAGAAGTTCTAAACTAGATTACTTGCGCCATGAAAACTCAATTTTCATGCATTGTTTATCCAAATATTTTACATTTCACAATCTTTTAGATGAACTAGTCTACTATTGAAATTTGATTTCCAAAGAACTGGATACTAATTTAATGAAATTGCCTGATTTCATCACACTAAAGCACTTATGATTTATAAATTCATAGTGTATGTATTCCTCTGTTAATGTGCTCAAAATGTTCACTTTAGCAGAGGAAGTTGAAAGCTGAAATGAATGAGTTCTTTTGTGTGATAACTTTTCTTTTATTGTTTTAGAACATAATTGTCAACGATGATATATATTACCAGTCAAGCCTGTGATACAATTATGAGACGTGATCTATGCAGTGGGTTTTGCAGCTTTAGAAGTTGTCCTGCTTGTTAAAACCCTGAGAAATCCTTATTCCTTAATGAAGTAGATAGAAAGTTTCATAGCTGTGACAATCTATTTCAGTCTGGGAGCAGATTTATTCAGTTTCTGAGCTGTTTGTGAATAAGCAGCTGACTCATCCTTTGTGTTCTGCCTCTCTGAATCTCTAGATTCAGTCGCCCATTCAGAATAAAGCTTGCCTTGTTTTCCAGAAATAGACCTTAGTCAGAGTAGATGGCATATTTCATTAGTTATGATGAATGAAAACAAGTCTGTGGGAGACATCGGAAATCCCCAAAAAAGATGGCTTTTCAGTGTTTTGTTTTCCAAATGGTTGACAAGAAGGAATTCTGTAATTTGAAGCTTTATTTAAAGCAATAGTTAACTTTAAAAAAAATGAAACTTTGAGTCATTTGCTGACTTTTATGTGGTCCCAATCTGATATCACTTTTGTTCTTCCAGGAAACACAAATTAAGATATTTTAATATTCTCATAATTTTTGTCCATCCATTGAAAGTCCACATAACCAATATGTTCAAGCTTCAAAAAGTTCATAAAGACATCATAAAAGTAATTCACATCCATCAATCTGTCGGTTTAATCCAAGTCTTCTGAAGAGACACAAATGCTTTATATAACGAACAGATTTAATTTAGGCTTTTATTCACAAATAGAACATACATCAAGTGCAACAAACATGGTAAACAGAAGCTCAAATGTACTTGCTTGACGCACACACACACACACACACACACACACAAACAAACAAACAAACACACACAACGATTTGTTTTCATACGTCAACCAAGTATAGTTAAGCTTCTGTTTACCATATTTGATCAGAAGAATTGGAATCAAACCGCTCGATTCATGTGGATTTACTGTTATGTCTTTATGAACTTCTTGAAGCTTGAATTTTTTTGTTGTGTGGATTTTCGATGGATGGACAAAAATTATGAGAGCATGTTAAAAATATCTTTACTCACTTATGGGTTTGGGTGAGTAAATCCATCCTTTTTTGGGTGAACTAAATATTGGAACTGACATTCAGTCCAAAGTAACAATGTTTCTAAGGCTTTATACAAACAATTCTCTCCTCAGATTTCTTGAATGAGGCCCAAAATGTCAGTTTTATAGTTTTACAAACAAGAAATACGGCACATGCTCTTAAGGTCAGTGTTGAATTTGCACTGGAATCACGCACAATAATCAAGAGAGTAGAGGAATGGATCTGTAAATAGTGTATAGTATTCGTAAGAGTAGTTTGTTTTGACAACTTTCATTTGAATTCTATTTTATCGGACTTTTAGCTCTTGATTGAGATGATACGCATGCATCGTGTGCAGGACGTCCTGTTAGTGGACCAACAGATGAAACGCACACCAAAAGCATCCTGCAGCCTTCGATATCACGGCGCCAGTGTTTCGTTTGCCTCTTCAGGCGTTCATCAGCCGTTTGCCAGTTTTCATACTGCATCTTTGCAATCTATGCATAGGACGGGACGGGGTGTGAGAGGGTTTCTGGTTTGACTCTGAGCTGACCGGTTCAGCTGTAGCTGTGTTCTGTCTGGTCTGTGCCTTTCCTGTGTCCTCTCTCACTTCCTGTTCCCTTGGACTTTTGTCCTCGGCCTTCTGTTTATTTCATCTCATAAGGGCTGGATGTTCCTAATGCCGGTCCAATGAGATTTTTGTTTGTTTGCCTTCTGATTAAATGCTTATTGGTTTAGTACTTGATTTGCTGTGTGTTTCCAGACCACTTTTTCGACTAGCATCTAGGAACCAAAGAAATGGACGTCTTCTCTCACTATCATTACAGTATAGCTTTATATATCACTGAACTTACACATGCCTTTCAAATCGGGGAACGATGACGTTAGCGTTTGACATATTGAGATTTGAATGGCAATGTTTTAGGTTTTCCTTTTTTAGGATGCGTAGTTGGGTCATAACAACTGAGATGATGGATGTGGTGATATTTATCATGAGGGGCTGCACAAAGCAGATATTTATTTTATTTGACTGATCAAGAGCAAATTTCCATTACCCTTTGGATCCCTGTGGTGGGGTGGAAACCCCATGGGTTTGCTTCTTCAGGGTCCAGCATTTTTAAATGCTTCCTATCTGTAATTGATCTGCAAGACGAGCCGTTTTAAAATACACATTGTATTTGAAACCATTTTAAATTGTATGTCAATTTCTCATTTTAAAGGTTTTGCATTTGGGTCCAGTATTATTAACAACATTCCGTTCGTTCTCTGTATGTTGATGTTGTCTGATCATCACTACGTACCATGTTTTGAGAAAACATAAAACGGCTTTATCAATGTCTTATCCTGATATTTGCCACATTGCAGTGAAGTGCTGCAGTGTTAGTCCTCTAAATCAGTGGTTCCCAACCCTGGTCCTGGAGGCACCCCAACACTGCACATTTTGCATGTCTCCTTTCTCTGACACACCAGTTTCAGGTCTGGGAGTCTCTACTAATGAGCTGATGACCTGAATCAGGTGTGTTTGATTAAGGAGACATGCAAAACGTGCAGTGTTGGGGTGCCTCCAGGACCAGGGTTGGGAACCACTGCTCTAAATATGCATCATGAACCAATTCATGTCTTGGCCGCTCCATGTGCACATTGTAGAAGAAGTGGGAGGATTTTGATATTAAAAATAGTGCCATCTAGTGTACACAAGTTTTTCTTTTTTTCTCGTTTTACTGCAATGAAAATGTAAAATGTACTCTAAAACTGATTTGTGGAAATGCTGCTACAGTTTGAAACACTGGAGCTGAAATAAAATGCACAATGATCAAATGTGTGTCTTATTTGATATGTAAGTCTGTGACCTTGTATGAATGTTTGTCATGAATTAGAGCTGCACAATTAATCGAATTTCTAATCGCGATTACAATTATGCATGCCACAATTGCGTAACCGTTCAAAGCGGCAATTAATCGTTCAAAGTCCACTCATGTTGTTCTGCGCGCTTAAGATGCGTTTTTTTCTTTCTACATGCTATCTTAGGGTTTTTTTTCCCCATTATTTTAGTTTTAGTACATTATAATACCATTCATATTTGTACTTTTTTATAATTTAAAGAAGAAACCAATCCGATGTATAGTTGACATTTGAGGCTTAATACTAAAGCACTAAAAGTTTTTCAGTTAGAGTGTTTTCAGCTTGTTTATTTTCATATAAAAATACGGCATGCAGTTGCATCAAATAATGGTATAAACATCATTCAATGTAAATTGTGATCATCGTAATTAATAATCACAATTACAATTTCAAGGGAATAATCGACGATTATGAATTTTGTCATAATCGTGCAGCCCTATCATGAATGCATATTCGGCTGAAGTGATTGTGAGGCTCGTTTTATGGCCTGTTAATAAACAATCAAGAAAAATTCAATTCAGAAAGATTTAAATATGCAAAATGTTTTCACTTTTTCTGTTTTGAATGAACATTATCTTACTCGATTTCTATAATAAAAAAGACGGTTAAACAATCAAAACCATATGAACCTGCTTTTTATTGTTGTTATCAAAAATATCTGTTTTGAAATATTGAAATACTACCTAATGTAAATAAATAAATATTGTTTAAACCGAATGTTTACATTTTTTTAAACATTCTGTTTAAATAAATGTAAAACGAACAATTATGAATGAAAATTCATCAAACAAAATGGCAAAAGTGACAAATATTATAAAACATGTTTGAATAACTTAGTCTTTAAAATAAGAGTCAACCTATTCCGAAAAGACAGTAAAAACTCAGTTAAATTCTTCCTTCATTATATAGTTGACTCTTACCTGAATGTTTGTCAGTGTGGGTTTATTGTGCTCAATTTATCTAACAGCTGTTAGAAAAATATGATGGTTGAAATTTTTATTTGTAGGACAGAACTCCAATGTGCTAAATTATTCTAATTTAAATATGCAGTTAAATTTATTGTAATTTAAGTTGGGTTTGATTAGAACTAGGCTAGATGTAAAATATACATAC
>NW_015557175.1:2120940-2135309 GCF_001515605.1 Sinocyclocheilus anshuiensis | reverse complement strand
TATATAACATCTGACCACTGCAATAGAAAATAGACATTGGTGTAATTGGGCTTTTGAGGTATACTGTTTTGAGGTATAGATACTGTCAATTAATAAACATCATGTGTGTTGCTGAGGCGTCCATTGAGGGACCTCTCTGTCTGCAGAGGGCGCTGTTGTCCAGAGTATATGCCTTCTATTACAACAGGGACGGTTTTTTAACTATTATGAAAGTCAAATAAGGATAACAGTATAAATCCTGTTTCACATAAGAGTGAAGACATTGCTCGGTTTAGTATCATCAATATACTATTATAGTTTGTTATTTTGTTTGTTTCTGTCATTTAAAATTGTGTTTACATTTTAGTAATTTTGTTGTGAATTTTGTCATTTTTATTATTTTTTGTAATTATTTTTTAAAAATGTCTATATTTTGTTTATTATTTTTTTTAGTTTATTTAGTTTTTGTTATTTTAGTACCTCAACTTAGAGTAAACAAAAATGAGAAATGTTTTAAAATATTTATTTATTATTATTATTTATTTATTTTTGCTATAAATTTTGTCCAGTATTCAAAATAAAAAGAAAATATGACTTTATTTCTCATTATTTGACTTTATGTCTTGGAATTGTGATTTTGTGACTTTTTTTTCTCACAGTTTGACTTTCTTTATATTTTTATCTTTATCTTCTTTATCAGTTTTATCTTTATATCTTATACCTTTTAACAGGCTTCCATAAAGTTCACTTATAAAGTAATAAAATAATAAAATGAGATAAATATGCTTTTAACTTTATTATGATGTGGCATAAAGTTATGTATCTGTGTCTTTAGATACTTTAGGCCATACAGACTTGAATAAGAAATAAATATGCAAAAATATTTTTGCAAAGGCATTGGCCAATTAATACATTGTCGTTTGTTCTTGGTCACCTGATGAAAGCCTAAGAGGTCATGATGGACTGAAACTCTCAGTCAGTTTGGTTGCATCTCTCCAGCAGCAGTTCTTGATCAGTCCTGCAAGGAAAACAACGTTCTCCAATTGTGTTCTCCAATTGTGACACATGTCTGAGGACACGTACACACTCCCCACACACCGCTTGGGCCTTGTTTGGTGTTTTTGTTTGCTCTTGTCTGAGATGGCTGTTTATCTGGGAGGTATACAAAGATAGTCCTCCATCATCCTGTGCTGAAATGTCCTCATAACCCTCCCAATCACTTCATCTGCACACGCTTATCCTACATCAGATAAAGCAAGGGTCCAGGTCTTAAGTGAATGTTCATTCCCTCACAGAACAAATACATGCTGGAGACACATATTACTCTCCAACCATCCAAAATCATGAGTCATCTGTACATCTTTTCTAAGGTTTTAGTCTTGTATAGGGCCGCATTACAGTAACATCCTATCTTAAGTCTAAAGTTAAGATCTGACTCCACCATGATACTCAGAGAAACCGTTATGGTTTCAGCTGAGATAGGACTGTAATAGAGCCTTAGCTTCTTTGTTTCTGTGGCCGACTAACTGCAAATCATGAGGATGTGCTGTTGAGCATTGTCTTATCAGTTTGGGCAAATTTGTCACGGCATATTGCAGCGCTGACAATGGCTCTCTTTGTGGAGGAGTTGAACGTGCTCATCACTGCAGCGGAGGAGATTCTGTTTGTTTTGCCAAGCCTCAATGCAGGTCATAATGGTCTTGCGACCACACTGTGTGCTCAATCTTAAGAGCTAGAATTGCCCCTGCACAATTAAACAATGTATTACGGCTGTTGCAATAACAATGAACTGTGCAAATGAATGAAAAGTATCAATTAGCGGAATTACATTTAGATTCGCTCACACTGCATCAGATTGCTTTTTACGAGCCTGTTGTTGTTGTTTTTTTTTTGTTTTTTTTTTGCAGCGTTAAGCCTTATAACCAGTCACACGCGTTTCTGTTGAACTTAGGAATGCATTGACCAATCAGAGGCACTCAGATTAGTCAGCGCTGAAAACACGTCGATCAGCGGCGTTTAGTTTTTAAGGGATAGTTTCGGATTTATATCACAAACCTGTCCACATGTCCACATGTCCTGGCTCTTCCAAGCGTTATAATAATGGCAGTGAATTTGTATTATTTTTCAATAGTCCAATAGAAGTCCAATAAAGCGCATCTATCCATCATAAAAAGTGTCCCACACGGCTCCGGGGGGTGGATAAAGGCCTCCTGGAGCAAATTGATGAGTTTGTGTAAGAAAAATAGCCATTAAAAAATTTATAAACAGTAATCTCTAGCTTCTGCTAAATGTACATGCGTTCACGGATGACGTAGGATGTAGGCATAGCTACTTATACTTTATGTACGTGTAAACCTTTCAAAACCTTTCAAAGTATAATCTATTTTATGTGCGCAACCGTGCGGGCGGTCGACACATGCACTCTTGAAAGCTTCATCCATGTCTAGTGTCTGCTCTATTTTTCCCCATAAGTTATGGCCGATTACAAATATTTTTGAACTCTTTTAAACCAAACCTGAGCTATCTCATACCCTCTCGCTCACAAGCGCTTGTCAATGCAGCCATCTGTTGTTGTTGCAGTCTCTGCTATTTTGTTGTTGTTGTTCCGTCTCTTTGGTTTCATTTTTCACTGTGAAACAACGGCCCGGGACAGTGTTGCCACCTTGTGGAACATCTGATTACTGCAAAAAATGCGCATGTGCGACCTGCGCGTACAAAGTTCCAGTTCCAAAGCTCCGGTGAGAATAGTCTCGTGAGAACCAAGTTTTGTCTATGAGCTTCTTTTTTTTTTTTCCTACATCTATAATTAAGATACATTTTTAAACAGTCTATTGATTTTAAACACTATTAAACAGTCTTATTGTCAACAGTTTAAAATATTTTGATTGATTAAATTGGGTAATTTTAATAAGGTGATTATAAAAATTGCCATTACGAATGTAAAAAATGGTTGCTGTGGGATAAAATGTGTCAAATGTTTTGGCCTAAGTTGTGCCAGTGGCTCTCTTTACTAATAGAGATTTGCCTTCAAATGCAGGAAATAATATTACAATTTTAAAAATACATTTGATACATTCATAGTTTTGATACATTCAAAAATTCTTAAAGGGGTCATATGATGTTGCTAAAAAGAACATTATTTTGTGTATTTGGTGTAATGAAATGTGTTTATGTGGTTTAAGGTTCAAAAAACACATTATTTTCCACATACTGTACATAATTTTTTCTCCTCTATGCCCCGCCTTTCTGAAATGCGTTGATTTTTACAAAGCTCATCGGTCTGAAAAGCAAGGTGTGCTGTGATTGGCCAGCTATCCAGTGCGTTGTGATTGGCCGAATACCTCAAGCGTGTGACGGAAATGTTACGCCCCTGCCATACTGTGATGATGCCCTGTCAGGCCGGAGCAATGATTCAAAAACATGAAAACCCATTATAAACGAGGCATTCGTTGCATCCAGTGGGGACACAATTACGGATTATAATGACTTATACTGTCTTTTTACGCGTTGCATTGCGCCGCGTAAACATAAAACCATGTCTGCATTTGTGATCGGAGAAATGACAAACAACAAGCCCTACTCTACACTGCTCAAAAAACTCGCTTTAAATATAAAAAATATAAAATATAAAAACTCTTTAAATATAAAAAACGTACTTACAGTCTGTGAGTCAGAACAGCCGGCATTGTAGTCTACTCTACCAGGATCAGGAAACAGTCCTCCATAAAATGTGCTTTTTACTAATGTACTGTAACACTCCAAAGAGAAAGGAAAAATTGAAATCGCATCATATGACCCCTTTAAACCTTTTCATAGCTGGTTTATGGATATGAAAAACAAACAAACAAGAATAAAACTTTGAAATGGGATTGTGCATTAATTGTGCATTAATTGATGTTTTTTAACCCACTCATTTATGTTAATATTTTTATTTTAAATAATTGAACCATTAACATATTGCCTATGCAACAACTTGAACTTACACCTTGACATTACGCTGAATGTGGGGCAAGCTGTGTCACTTTGTAAGTCATATTTCTTCGGCCCCTTGTTAAAGATGCTTTTTTTTTTTTTTTTTTCAAAAGCAGGCATCCTTATAAATTATTATAAGTATTAAATGTATCTCTTTTCTCCTGGCCTTGAACAGCTTTAAGTAAAAAGTGGTACAGCTTGTCCCACTCTGCTATTTTATACAATCCAGACAGTATTGCAGTCTCATATTGCCTCTGACTTGTATCCTGAATAGCATCTAATAAATCACTGATCTGACTCTGTATTTTGAAGAGCCAGTTTGACGACGTGTTTGAGGACGACGCTCCTTCAATCAGTTTACTAGACAATGAGAGTTCTCATGTGACTTGGGCTTCTCTGTTATCATTCTTTGTGTGTGTGTGTTGGTTGGTTGGGCAAGATCAGCATTTAAGTGTGCTCATCAATAAAGCATTTTGGCTTACGTACATCTATATACAGAGAAAAGGGTGGAGTGAAAGACATTCAGGGAGTAGTCTGAGTGCTCATTAGTTTCAAAAGCACATATCCCACTTTGAACAACAGGTGTGAGAAGGGTAATGACAGCGTGTCTAATCTTATGACATCAATCTGCACATGCAGAATACAGTTTAGCAATAGAAAATAGATTTTCATGGTGCTTGGCAATAACTGGCAGGTCAACTTCTGAATACTACAATGCATTGAACATACAGTATTTGCTTTAAATATTTTTTATTTTCTTCAAATGAATAAATATTTTAATCTCAAAAGTCTTTGTACATTTGCCATTAGAGAATGCTATTTATATAAAATATGTAAAAGAAATGGCAGATTTATTTGATGTCCAGTATACTGGTTACACTGTACATATTACACATATGGCAAGTAAATATAAAATTTGTATTTTTTATATTTATATTAAAAATAACATTGTGGTAATTGCTCCAGGTTATAATTACTTATTAAATCCATGTTTTTCATTATGTTTACTTGCCAATGACAATGTAATCTAAAAATACCATTAGACTAAGTGTGAAATGTTTTTTTGGATGCTTAATTGGATGTTATTTACAATTAAATGCAAAATGTATAGTGCAAATTTATATTAAATGCGATTAGTTGAACATAAGAGCACTTTTTTGATTCACTTAAGTACACTGTAAAAAAAAGTTCGTTAAATTTACGGTAAAATACCGGCAAGTTGTGGTTGCCAGAACTTTACTGTGAAAAATACGGTAGCAACATTTAAAGTTTTACAGAACTGTTTAAATTTACAGTGAAAAAACGTATTTCATTAACTGATACAATGTTAATATGTAAACCTTTGAGTTAACTAATTTTATTTGCAGAAACCGACTGCACTTAAATTGGCTAATTGGCATTTGTTTATAAAGTAATATTTATAATGTTTAATTAATGCCAGCATATTGGTATTGAGAATTATTTTGCTTAAGTCCATGAAGAAAAATCTACTGATTTATGCAAAGTCATTAAAAGCATCAATTCAACTCAAATATCTTGCAGATAACGGCAGCACACATTTATGTGTGATTGAAATTATTGAAGAGATTCACACTGCATCAGTAACTACAGTTACTGCCTTTAAATAAAGCAACAAGCAGCATAGCGTCAGTGCTTCGCTGTCCGTCCTTTACTTAAACACAGGCTCTACTCTCCAGCACAGTGGTAACCCACAAAACACAACAGGAAGTTGGCTGTTTTTTTTCTCTTGATTTTACGGTGAAATACCAGCAGCTGTGGTTGCTAGTAATCTACTGTTTTTTTACAGTTTGCATTCGTAAATTAAATTAACAGTATATTTCTGTTAAAAATACATTTCACAGTGTGTTTTTTTTCATCTCACACATTTAACCCCTTTAATTCCACAGAAAAATCCTCAGTTTTAAAGAGCACTTATATGTGTCCACACTACAGAGAGTTGAAGCAACACTGCAGCAGTGGTGAAGTTAATGAGATAATTAAGTGACTAATTAAATGAGGATTAAGCATTAGTGAAGAACACCTGTTAACAAGCAGAATCACTGAAGGAAAGAGAAACAGGAGCAGAGAAACACAACTTACAGCCAAAGCCAAAGATGAAATCTACTGAAAATAAAACAATAAATTGATCAAGATCTAAGCAGAGGAGGATTAAACTACTCCACAAACAGCATCACCAGCGTCACTTATTACTAACCAGTGTGACTTAATTCCTGTCATTGTGTACAAAAGCTCTTATTGAGATTTTAGGTGTTGTACTTTCATTTGAAGTCACCATAATGGCGATCAGTGTTTGCTTTAGTTGGGCTCTTGAACCTTGACTTTTTAAAAATAGTTTTTCTTTGATTGATTTAGTTAGCTGTCTTGATTTAACACAGTTTTTATAGCAAGAAAAAACAAAATTATCTACGATTAGATAAAACTGGTGTTTGTGATGTCAAGACCATCATGAACTAGTCTGATTCACTGATCTCACCTAATGTTTAATCTCTTATTAAGTGTGTGTGTGAAATATTACTAATACTCTTGAATTGTGCCACTGATACTACTGCAGACAGTCATTGTGAAACATTCCTAAGCACAATATGCACAAATAAAAGTTTTGAACTATGGCACAATTTAAACACATACAGACATCAACATTCAGCCAATGAATCTCAACATTGGTGACAATCAAAAAAAGAAAAAAATCATTCTGTAATGAATGCTGGGAGTTTTGTACTGGCACCCAGCATGCATTGCGGCATGATTAATTTTTTTTTTTTATTAATAGTCACCATTGTTGAGATCCATGTGCTGATTCTTGACGTCTGTGTGTGTCTAAATGGTACTGTAGCTCTAAAGGTTTTGTGCATAAAATGTTTTTAAATTCCTTTACAATAGTTTGTTAACTTATCTTGTAGAGTCGTATTAATACCATAAACAAAAAAATAATTTACCCATATAATTAGACAAATTGAGATCATAAATCACGTCATGAAATGATCATTACATCATCATTAATTATTATTAATAATTAATTGTTATTAAAACCACTTCATTGCAATTTCTCTCGGCTCTTCTTGTCATAACAAGTGTGTTTTACAAACACAGTTATAACAGCAGAGAAAAACTAACAATAAAGAGACAAGGGTCAAGGGCCCAACTAAAGCAACCACTGATCGCCAAAATGTTGAGATCAAACAAAACATTTTCAATACAATATACACCTCTGTTAATTCTCAAAAATGTTTTGTAGATATATGACAGAAATAAAGTCAAACTGGTTAGTAATGAGTGAAGCTGGTAATGCTGTTTGTGGAGTTGTTTAATCATCATCTGCTGTTTTATTTCAGTTGATTTCATTTAAGGCTGTGGCTGAAGTCAGTTGTAGTTTCATTTCTTGCTCTTTTCTTCAGTGATTCTGCTTGTTAACAGCAGCTGTTCATCATTGGTTGAATTCACTCATTAGTTTTTATTCTCTCTGTCAGGTGAACTCTATTAGTAAACTCATGTAGGGAATAGTGAATGAGGGTTTAGGGTGTGATTTCAGACACAGTCTATGAGTGTTGACTCTGAGGCTACTTTCTCGAAAACAAAGGTTAGATCTATTACAGTTATTCACCGTATATAGTAAGGAAACTTACTGTTAATCATTTAACAGGTTTTTAATGTGGCATTTGTACAGTCTTTTACCGTTAAAATCACGATCATTTTTTACAATGTAGGATTTAAGTACATTTTTAAATGTAATTTCATAATTCTTTTGTCTTTGAAATACGGTTAAAGTGTAACTGCTGAATGTACTGACAAGCATTTATGGTGAACTAAAATATACTTTAATGTCATTTCTATTGAAACTTATATGTTGAATATTTAAATATATTTTAATTACACATTTGTAATGATGAAGTTTCCATTTAGTATATTTCAAATATATTAACTTTTGTAAATAATATTGAATAGCACACTGTATACATTTGAAATTTTAATTTTGTTAAAATCGCTTTGTTAGGCGACTAGTTACTTATTTAAAGCAAAACAAAAGATTAGATGTAACGATTAAATGTACTTTAAAGAAAACTTTTAATTCGACATTATTACAAAGTACACTTTTCAAAGTATACTTAAGTGTGTTAAGAAGCATAATCATTAAAGTGTCTCTCTTTAAGTACACTTAAGTGGCCTTTTAATTAATTAATATTGTATTATCTGCAAGTACTTTTTTTTAAATATACTTTTAAGATTTTAAGTGCACTACAAATGCACATGCAATACAATTAAGTGAACTTCATTCTTACAACGGGAGGTTACAGTAATATAGGGACCAGGTGGCAACAAAATGCACAACAATGAATCATACAAACACAATAAAAGTAGTGTGTGTTATGGAAAAGAGGAGCTAACATTCAGTATACATCTCTGCTTTTGTGTTCCATGGAAGAATGAAAGTCATATGGGTTTCAAAAGACATGAGAGTGAACAGATGAAGACTGAATGTTCACTTCTGAGTGAAAATGCCTAATTTAAAACTTAAATTAAACTCGGATTAACTGATTTTTAATATATAAACTCAAGGGAAATCAACTCTGGTTCTTTGCTGAATAAACATTCTGAATAACCAACGCAGTTTCATTTGAAAATTTAACTGTTTTACTATGTAGCGATTTCATATGAATTTGCTTGAAAAGTATGAAGGTTCATTAGCCAGTGTTTTTGAGGAAAATAAAGATAAACATCTGCTAATGTAGTTGTCATAGCATCAAATGTAAAATTATTCAAAGAGGCCACTAGTGGGGTAAGATAATAATAATAATAATAATAATAATAATAACTGGAATCTCTTCTACTTAAGCTTCCTGGTGAGTGTCCGTATCAGTCATTCGTCTGATTAATACCCATGTCTGTTCCACTGCTAAATGGCCTGTAACAGGGCTACTGGTTAGAGCAATATGTGAATCAGTCATGATAAAGTCAACAGTCAGAGACCCAGGTCTGTGTTCCCCCAGCTCTCTGACCCTGCCTGGGCATGATTGGTCACTCCAGATGGGGTCAAAGGTCAGGGCTGGTGTGATCCTGTGACTGCTCTTCCCTGAGAGGGTCAGTCGGGGAGCATACAACCACACACCAGCACATAGTCCCATCCTCAGACATTTAAACATAAAGACACAGACTCATGTGTCTGCTGTGTTTAACGTGGGCAGGCTGTAAACGATCTTTTATCAGTATTAAGCTGCAGCAGAGATGGAATTCTAGCCATTCCTTCTGACTGAAGTTGAAGAATGATACAAACTTGTTCTCGCTCCTCATGCTTGGTTGTACTCTAATGCATTCATTGTACATAAGTTCTCTTAGCAAACAAAGAAAGATATTTTTTAACAGTATCGCAGTCATAGCTTAGGGTTCATGAAGCATGTGTTACAAAGGGGAAGTCTTCCATGTAGGCTATGAAGATTTCACCTGATAGCGTCTTTGTTGAGATAAACATCATGTTGTCCATCATCACCCCTTGCTCAGTATTTGCTAATGCAAGCAACACTACTACTATTTTTCAAACTACTTTGGGTTAGGAATTTGAACAAACTCTTATTTCAGGCAGGACCACTCTATTTGATTAAGATTATTGTAGAGGTCCTGAACATTATTTTGGCGACAGGCTTTGCTCTGAAGGGTCACTGAGGTTTGAAACCCCGAAGCCTAATGCAATTACCATATTTTTTTATATGCAACAGATATAAAATTCCATGTAGAAGTGATACAAGTCTGTAAATAAGACTGGACAAGATTAAGCAACGATTAGCTGATAGATGATTTCTGTGGACAAGACGCTAAGTGATCGCGCCTGCATAAGGAGGAGCTGGGGATGGAGGAGGGTAAGCGCATGTCTGTGCGACAGACTAAGGCAAGTGTAAGTACGGATGAACTTATATATCTCATTTAATTGTAGTGTGAAGAGTTACAATCAGCGGAGCGACAGCTGATGCTGGCTGTCACGCCGTGATCTGCCTGAACTATGCTTGAACTCCATTCATCACTTAAACTACATTTCAGTCAGGACCACTCTGTTGTATTATGATTATTGTCGAAGTCCTGAACATTATTTTGGCGGTAGGCTTTGCTCTGAAGGGTTCAGATTCTGAGCTGTTCACAAGCAAACCTCACTGAGGTTTGAAACCCCCAACACAATGACGTAGAGGTGGCACAATGAGGTGTCATGCCTTGATATTAAAGGGAGTTGCTCCATACTCTGCCTCTGTCCCTCCATCAGTGACCACTATGCTCACAACTTAGATAAACTGCTGCACTTCCTCAATCAGCTGTCCTCTGTCCTCGAACCATCAGTGGAACACTGGTCTGTGTACCTCCCACTCTCATGGATCAGTCTTTGTCTAGGCCCTACTGATTATCTGTCCAATATTAACTTTTGTTGATGCTCTCTTGTCTCAGCACAGCAGAGAAAGCATATTTCAATTATAATCTGAAATGCTGTTCTCTGGTTAGCGATTGGTGAGGGTATTAACAGAAAACTGATGTACGTCAGACAAAATGTTGACTAGAGTTCATGAGAAGGAAGAATGATGCTCAATTTATTATCCCCCCAACAAAATAGAGTATACCGGTTAGCGTACTTGAAGATAGGTGATAATTGTCTCCAATAATACTGCAGCTAAAAACCAGCTTAAACCATCTAAGAACCCCTAGCAACCATGCAGAACACCCTAGAAGGTGCCAGTAAGCAACCACCCCGGACACACTAGGAATGCCCTAGCAACCACCTAGAACACAAAAAAAATCCTTAGCAACCACCTAGAAGACCATATAAACCCTCTATAACCAACCCTAGAGGGTGCCAGTAAGCATCCACTCAGAACACCATAGAAACCCCCAAGCAACCACCAAGAACATAAACCACAAGAAACCACCCCAGACACCATAGGAACCCCCTAGCAACGACCCAGAACACCATAAAAATACCCTAGCAACCACTCAAAACACCCCCTAGCAACCACATATAACCCTCCAGAAGGTGCTAGAAAGCATCCACCTAGCAAAAACCCAGAACCCCTTAACACTAGACGATTTTCAAATCTTAAACGATTTTAAAACCATGGGAGACCACAGACATGAAGACAGTTCAACCGATTTTTAGCCTTATAATCCTCTGAACGCACACACTAGATGATTCGACCAGACCACGAGACCACACTTGTTGATTGTAGGAACGATTTCACAGTGACACGTGATCCCACAGACACTCGCGAGATCAAACGTGACTTGAGAAGAAAAACAAATCGAGGACAATCAACGTTGTCAGCTGGCTCCTGGTGCGCGTTCTGTTTCACAGTGAAAAACAAAGTATAAAAAAGAATATGGGTGATGTTTTCTCTGCTTTCATGACATGTTTGTGGCTGCCAAGTTTCAGCTATAGAAGCACGCAACATCCGTTAGGTGACGCTTGCTCGCTCTCATTGGCTATCGCGGGTATCACGTCAGAGGCAGTCCGATCAAGAGTTGTAAATATCAAACATGTTTGATATTTACGATTTGAGTTCGGGGATGCTCCTTCTCGATCGGGAACAGATAAATAATCGTAATGACACCACACAATATAGGATTTTTTTGGACAAAAAATAGTTTGCGACAAGCCGTGACTCAGGCCACACCCCCCGATCGTTTGGGGATGCAAATCGGGCTTAAAATCGGGCTTAAAATCAGCCTTAAAATTGTCTAGTGTGCCTGTATAAGGAGGAGCTGGGGATGGAGGAGGGTAAGCGCATGTCTGTGCGACAGACTAAGGCAAGTGTAAGTACGGATGAACTTATATATCTCATTTAATTGTAGTGTGAAGAGTTACAATCAGCGGAGCGACAGCTGATGCTGGCTGTCACGCCGTGATCTGCCTGAACTATGCTTGAACTCCATTCATCACTTAAACTACATTTCAGTCAGGACCACTCTGTTGTATTATGATTATTGTCGAAGTCCTGAACATTATTTTGGCGGTAGGCTTTGCTCTGAAGGGTTCAGATTCTGAGCTGTTCACAAGCAAACCTCACTGAGGTTTGAAACCCCCAACACAATGACGTAGAGGTGGCACAATGAGGTGTCATGCCTTGATATTAAAGGGAGTTGCTCCATACTCTGCCTCTGTCCCTCCATCAGTGACCACTATGCTCACAACTTAGATAAACTGCTGCACTTCCTCAATCAGCTGTCCTCTGTCCTCGAACCATCAGTGGAACACTGGTCTGTGTACCTCCCACTCTCATGGATCAGTCTTTGTCTAGGCCCTACTGATTATCTGTCCAATATTAACTTTTGTTGATGCTCTCTTGTCTCAGCACAGCAGAGAAAGCATATTTCAATTATAATCTGAAATGCTGTTCTCTGGTTAGCGATTGGTGAGGGTATTAACAGAAAACTGATGTACGTCAGACAAAATGTTGACTAGAGTTCATGAGAAGGAAGAATGATGCTCAATTTATTATCCCCCCAACAAAATAGAGTATACCGGTTAGCGTACTTGAAGATAGGTGATAATTGTCTCCAATAATACTGCAGCTAAAAACCAGCTTAAACCATCTAAGAACCCCTAGCAACCATGCAGAACACCCTAGAAGGTGCCAGTAAGCAACCACCCCGGACACACTAGGAATGCCCTAGCAACCACCTAGAACACAAAAAAAATCCTTAGCAACCACCTAGAAGACCATATAAACCCTCTATAACCAACCCTAGAGGGTGCCAGTAAGCATCCACTCAGAACACCATAGAAACCCCCAAGCAACCACCAAGAACATAAACCACAAGAAACCACCCCAGACACCATAGGAACCCCCTAGCAACGACCCAGAACACCATAAAAATACCCTAGCAACCACTCAAAACACCCCCTAGCAACCACATATAACCCTCCAGAAGGTGCTAGAAAGCATCCACCTAGCAAAAACCCAGAACCCCTTAAGAACCCCCTAGAAACCAACTAGGACACCATAGAAACACCCTAGCAAGCACCAAGAACACCCTAGCAACCACCTATAACACTCTAGTATGTGCCAGTAGGAAATCGCCCTGGACACCCTAAGAACCCCCAGCAACCACCCAGAACACCATAGAAGGTGCCAGAAAGCATCTACCTAGCAACCACCCAGAACACCCTGGAAACCCCCTAGCAACTACCTAGAACACCATAGAAACCCCCTAGCAGCCACCCAGAACACTCTAAAAGATGCCAGTGAGCATCCACCCAGAAAACCATAGAAACCCCCTATAGAACACCATAGAAACACCCTGGCAACCACTAAGAACCCCCTATCAACCACCTATAACACCCTAGTAGGTGCCAGTAGGAAACCGCCCTGGACACTTTAAGAACCCCCAGCAACCATCCAGAACACCATAGAAACACCCTAGCAACCACTCAAAACACCATATAAACCCTTTAGAAACCAACCATAACACCCCAGTGCCAGAAAGCATCCACCTAGCAACTACCTAGAACACCCTAAGAGCCCCTTAGAAACCACCCAGAACACCTTTGGAAACCCCCTAGCAACCATACAGAACACTCTAGAAACCCCTAGCATTCTGGTGCGGAGTTTGCATAGGCATATTCATGTAGCAGAGATGGCCAGATACAGGAGGTCATCAGGCAGTACTGTCAAGCATCAGCTTCAAGCAAACTTGACTTTCTAACACTCAAAGGAGCATCAGATTTTCTCCATCAGAGCAGGTGATAATGGACGCGTTAGCAATGTTGACAGTCAGGTCAGGTGTGGTTCCCAGGAATTATATCTAATAATCTTCATTGGAAAGAATGACGCCTCACCCAATCACTGAATAGGGCTTCATTAGAGGCGAGGATGCCCTGCTGCTCACAAATCTGCTGCAGTGTTTTCACAGAGGGTGTGTGTGCTAAAAACAAAGTAGAACAACAATGAGGCTCATCAAAACGTGGTGGTCATGTGACGTGTTTCTTGAATGTCTTTGGAGGTGTGAGCAAAGACATAACATTCAATAGAGTGTTGAGTATCTGAAATCAGGAGAGAAATTTCCATCAATAATACAGATAACCATCAATCTATGAAAAGTTCCCTTTTTCAAAGAAAATTGCTATGGTTTGTTCATTGAATGCTGGCCGGACACCCTGTTTAAAACCTGTATCTCATAAGCAGTTCCAACACCTTACACTGCCGACCCTTATCAGCATGTTTACAGGTTTCTGTCTTCATCTTTCAGACTCAACATGCCGGCTCTGTCACAAAACACACAAAAACCTATAAATCATTCCAACAGTGGAAGCTGATCTCGTTTGTTTGCTGATCACTGACTAATGATCAAAGTCTTATATATTAGATACTTTACAAAAATGTTTATTTTAAGACATTTGTCTTACATACAAATGACTTAGCGAGTCAGCA
>NW_015557175.1:2109861-2119738 GCF_001515605.1 Sinocyclocheilus anshuiensis | reverse complement strand
CACACACACACACACACACACACACACACACACACACACGTTAACATGAACTATTCATAAAAAATACTTTAAAAATATTTAATCTTAGTTAATGTTAATGTCAAGATTTACTAGTGGATTAAGAATTATATTATTTAATGGACCTGAGCTGACATTAAGTAACAATGAACAGTTGTATTTTTATTAACTAACATTAACAAAGATTAAAAAACAAATACTGTAACAAATGTATTGCTCATTGTAAATGATTTTGAATGCATTAACTAATGTTAAGTAAGTAATGGGACTTATTGTAAAGTGTTACCATTGTTTTTGAAAAATATATTTAAAATATATTATATTATATATTACAAATTTGTAAAAATAATTAATATATTTAAGAATTGTTCAATTACATTTTTAATATATAATATAATATAATAGTATAATATAATATAATTTGGAATTATAATTGGAACTTGACCATTCTCATTTTCAGGGACATTAGTGCTTTCCAATGGTGGCACATAATTTAATAATTTAAAGAATATTTTGTATATATTTTAGTTTTGTATTTTTTATATATTTTAATACAATTTAAATATTAACATAACATAACATAACATGACATGACATAACATATAATACAGTCATTGCCAAAAGTTTTGGCAGTGACATAAATTTTGTGTTTTGCAAAGTTTGTTGCTTAAGCTGAATTTTGTGTTTTGCAAAGTTTGCTGCTTAAGCTGTTGTGGTGTTCATTCACATTGTTTCAAGATTATTGTGTAGAGTGATCAAATGCATTTTAAATAATTGCTAAAAGCTTCATTGGCCAAGAAATGACATTTTCACAAAAAAAAAAAAACCAAACACTTTGTTGATCCTGACACAAAATGAAGGCGAGTGGACAAGCAGAAGCCCACAAATTGTGATCAACTCCGAGAACTAATCAGGCAAGAATGGATCGCCATCAGTCAGGATTTGGCCCAGAAGCTAACATCCAGCATGCCAGAGCGAATTGCAGAGGTTATGAAGAACAAGGGTCAACATTGTAAATATTGACTCATTATATATATATTTTTGCCAATAAAAGACTTTAAAACTTATGATATGCTTATCATTGTTTTTCAGTATACAATAGAAACATGTGGAAAAATAATCTACAAATACTGAAGCAGCAAACTTTGCAAAACACAAAATGTATGTCACTGCCAAAACTTTTGGCCATGACTGTATGATATAATATACTAATATTTATATATTACTACAAGATCTGCCATTTTGTCTGAGATTTTTATCTTCATCTCTAATTGTATTGCAAATAGACATTACTCAGGGCTTGAACCCGCAGATGTCACGGATGTGAATAATGGAAACAACAACATGTATTAATCCGCACTCAGAGCAGGCCACACTCCCTCCAGAAGCACTGTCACTCCGCTGATTATGTCTGCGTGTAAACCTGTGCTAGACAGAGAAGGAGGTGAACCTTCTTTATCAGGGTTTCCAACACTTCTAATCCCTTAATGATGGAGCCAAAGTGGCTGAGACACTGGATCAGCTGGACCCAAAGGTTATAATCCTGTTTACCCCTAAACGCAGACTACAGCATCTTCCTCCCACAGGCCGTCGCTTAGAGAACCACCACACTGAGGGAAGAGATCAGGGGAAATGATCTGAAATGTTGTTGAGTGGCTAATGGTTTGAATGAATAAATGTGAAATGTGAGATGGCTTAGGTAGTGTTTTGGAAGTCAGTCAACTAGTCATAAATTGTCAAGAATTTGATGCAACCACTTGTCTTGAAAAATAATTCCAGCTTAATACCATGTGGAAACAGTACAATGGCACCTGTGCTCAGAGGAAAATTGCTCAAATGTTTTTCTTTCATAGCTCAAGAGACGTGGATGTGGAGAGTGCAGTTCTTAGTTATGCTTCTAGCTTCTTTTATAAATACTTTGTCTCAGATGTTTCTCCTAAAATGTAAATGGACACAAATGAGACAACAGCTGACATCCAGTAAAAGCATAAAGCTATAAAATCAATAGCTCAGATGATTTGAAGCTCAGATCATTTTGGAGATTTTTTTTGAGAAATATTTCATTTTGAAATCTCAGACTTTTGACTGCAGACTATTTTAAGCACAGTCTGTGGCATTGTTGAGATATTTTCTGAAAAGATACTTAAGATTACTTGAATTTCTTTTTCTCAGGAGAAAAATCTGTGAAGCAGAAGACCTACACAAAAGTCTCCATGTGTTCTCCATTTAATTTCCTTGGGGACAATTTGTGCTCCTTTTTCTTCTTCCATGTTTATATCTATTGTTAAGATTGAAAGTTTGTTTGGATAAACAGTGTGCAAACAGTGTACGCGAAATTACAAGAAGTTGTTATTTAATGTAAATTCATTTATTTTCCTTATAATAATAATAATAATATCTAACAATTAGCCACTGTGTCAGGCTTTTACATAAAAAGTAAGTGCTCTTCTTTTGATCTTTTTATTCATCAAAGGATACTGAAAAAAATATTTCTACAACAATATTAAGCAGCACAACTGTTTTCAATCTTGATAATAATAAGAAATGGTTCTCGAGCAATAAATCAGCATATTAGAATGATTTCTGAAGGATCACGTGACTGAAGACTGGAGTAATGATGCTGAAAATTCACATTTGATCACAGAAATAAATTACATTTTAAAATATATTAACATAGAAAACAGTTATTTTACATTGCAATAATATTTCATAATATTACTGTATTTTTAATCAAATAAATTCAACCTGCATAAGCATTAGATACTTCTTTCAAAAACATAACAGTACCAAATTCACCACTCCAGAAGTGAAAACGGTCTCATACTCAAGGTTGTTTAACCTGTGTGTTTAATGCCTACTATGGTACAGTATATAATCAGGAGTAAGTTTCATCCAACAGTTAACTCCACCCGTACTTGCGTGAGAGTACAGTTTCGTTTGATTGGCAGGTGTTAGATGAGGTGACTGAGTCATGATCAAGAGCTTTGTTCGTTCTCTGTCACACCTGGGGGTCAGCAGCTCCACCCACTTTGACCTCCACCTGTAGAGATTCAGAAACCTAATGGAGCTGACGATTCAGATCTCCTGTTCACCCCAGTCCACCAGCATCAGGGAGAATTTTCAAGACCAAAGACTTCAAATAAATGTTTCCAATTTCCTCTCAAGTAATCTAGTAATACCAGTCATCAACATGCAGAAGTTGAAAGGCAATAAATTATGTACTGTAGACAAGTGCTTTGGCAATTACTGGGTAAGAACATTTTACATAATGCATTCTGACAAGTTGACAAAATGAATAAATAAGGTGTGGCTTGACAGCAGGTTAATCTGAGAAAAACAGCTATCCTTGACATGAGTGACACAGGCCTGTACAGGTTCTGTGGTCCTGGATATTGTTCACAGAAAAATGAAAATTCTGTCATTATTTACACTGGCAAACCCAGTATGCTGTTATTTATTTATTTATTTATACATACATACCATACATACTTTTTTGTATTTTTTTCCTGTAGAACACAAATGGAGAATCAAGCTCCAGAAATGACGAGCAATGCCGTTAAAATATGATATATGAATCCTGATCCATATTTCAAATCATATGAGTTTTGTGCAAGTTTCAGTGTTGATTTCAGCATTCACTGAAACTCTTCCAATCCGGCTGTCAGCTTTCAAACCTAATTATCCATTCAATTTATTCGCATAAATAATTTAGCTCTCAGTTTTGTATATTACACAGGCAATAATCAATAGCGAAAAACCTGGTATGCACATTTTGAATCTGAACATGATTGAGATTTCAGAGAAGATTATCAGTGAATAATGACTTTATTTTTTTTTTATTATACTTAAAAATATTTCTGTCATGACAACTCTCGGTGCCATTAGGTCAGATTGAGTTAGACCTATCGGACTGCGCCATCTAGAGTTTCATGCCAGAACTCTGTATTTAACTCACCAACTACCATATGACTCCAGAAGACATGGAATATAACAAATGAAACATTTGGACAAATTTGATGGTGCTTTTATCTATCTATCTATCTATCTATCTATCTATCTATCTATCTATCTATCTATCTATCTATCTATCTATTTATCTATTTGTTTGTTCATTCTTTTCTTTTTGAGATTGTCAGAATTCAGAAGTAGTGAAATGTCCTTATAAGGAAAGCAGAAGCAGGAAGATTCCTTTTGTATTCCACAGGAGAATACCATTCAGGTTTGTAACAACGTAAGGGTGACTTAATGACAGAAATGTAATTTTTGAGTGAACTATCCCTTTAGCTGTCGGGCAAAATTGTTTGGCTTATTTTCAAGACTAAAAAAGGTTTGCTTGTTACTTTGTTGTAATAACAACAGCACACATTTCATTCTCTCTGCCATTTGACTAGCATATTTATCATATTTAAATGAATGGTATTGAAGCCAATCCCTTACATGTTTTCACATGACATCACATCGAATTCCCATGTGTTTACGTGTACAATATCAGAAGTAGACTTTGATGGGTACATTTTTTTTTAAATATTAGGATGTAACATGGAACATATTTTGGTAAAGTGAGGATATTGATACGAACAGACAGAAATGGATAGACACAGAAAATTCCAGAGTTTCTCTGGAGCCGGGCCAAGTGGGTGGCATTAGGTGAACCCGTGCTCTGTACGGAGGAGAACCCCTGTATCTAGGGCTGCTCTTATCTCAGAAACCAAAACAATGTCACAATGAAGATTACTATTATTAAGTGGCATGACATTGTTGTGGAGGTAGAAATATGCGGGTGGATATTCACTGCTTGGGTGGATCAGCAAGCTTCAACTGAAAGAAAGGGGCCGAATTCAGAACAAGTCTGATGTCAAAATCAGACTTCAACAGACAGGTTTGAGTTTTAGATAATAGCTGAAACTGGTTTGAATCGTTTGAACTGAGAAGTGGAGAATTTCTGTCATCTGACTGATGTTTGAAATAATAACTCATTTCCACCAGTCATAGAGCAAATGGGAAAAGTTGCTTAATATAAACATTCTTGCAGTAACATCAGTGTAAAGTAATGCAGTAAGACAAGTAGATAATGTAAGAGCAAGTATATTATATTACAATACTGTGTAGTATATTATATTATATGCTAATAAATATCTGTTAAATACAGCCTGCAATGGTAATAATTATATTTGGTTGTGTGTATGTATATCTATTGTCTGTCTGTCTATCTATCTATCTATCTATACACATAATATAATTATAATATAATATAAGTTTTTGTGTGTGTATATATATATATATATATATATATATAATTTATTTTTATTTTTTTGTGTAGGGTTGTGTTTAAGTTTACAATTAAATGACATCACATTCAAAATTATTAAGCCAAACCTAAGTTTTTTTTTGGTTTATTTTCAGGAGACTAATATTCGGGCACACTTTAGTTTTGGGACCAATTGTAACTATTAACTATTACCTATGACTTTTGCCTAAGTAAACGGAGTTTAGGTATGTTGTAGGATTAAGGGATCTAAAATATAGTCATGCAGAATAAGGCATTAATTTGTGCTTTAGAAGCACTAAAAAACAGCCAATATGCTAGTAATATGCATGCTAATAAGCAAATATATTAGTGAGAATTGGTCCCTAAACCAGTGTTACCAAATATTCATACATACCTCATTTTAACACCCCTGTAACGAACACTTCCTACTGCTATTCATGTAATCCATATACTTACTGACACATTTCTATGTAGAAATAGCTAAAGAGGTCTGGTTATGCCTGAGAGCTTTCTAAAGACAGGTGATTGATGACCTACATGGCAGTTGCTTCCTGAAGGAAAAGTATTGCAAACAAATTATTCACAGAAGGTTGAGGATTTTTTGTGTAAACCATAAAATGGTTCAGATATTATTTATGTCAAATTGATCAGTTCAGCATTCAGGTTAAGCGACCCTGTTTTCATGACTCTCTGATTAGACCGTCTCTTACAGGGTAAATCATGTCATCTTTCCTGGAGAAGCCTACCTGTATCCCTCAGACAACAGACCATCTCCGGTTCAGGCGGTTTGCTGAAGTCAACTTAAGTTGAATGGAATAAGGATAGGGGCGCTTGAGATCGCTATCCCCTGTTGCAATGTTAAACTTCTATTTTGAGCGGACCCGCATGTTTTACAAAAGAATCCTTCTCTTGATTGATCAGCTGGCATGGCTTGTGAACATAGCAAGTGGTCAGGCTGAAGAATAATGAAGTCCTTGTTAAACAATGGACAGCTTTTAGAAATTAGTTTGCAGAGAAGTGCTATGATTTTGAAAGAATGATGAGAACTTTTACTGAAGTCCAATGGAAGACAAACTTTAGAGCCACAGCATAACACACTGAGATATATATATATATATATATGACTTTAGAGAACACAAAAATGGGAAGTTAATGAAGGCCATATTAGAAACATGTATGAGCTTCCAACACACTCAAAATGTGTAACTATTTTAAGTTTTGGTGAGTTAATGGCTAAAAGGGATGCCAATAAATTATAGCATAGGTTGCACTATTTTTCTTGAATATTACATTTCACTTAGACCAATATTCTTTAAGTTCCTCAGTCATTTTTAAGTAAAAGTAAAGGTCAGTCTCTTAGAAGTATGCTAGGTCTGTTTAACCAGATAAGGCAAATATGCATTTCACAAGTTCACCTTAACATAAGTGAGATAAATGCAAGATACAGGTAAAGATATTTGGCTTTTTGTTCATGATGGAAGGCACAAGCTCATTCGTCCCTGGACTTCTTAAATGCATGAATTAAGGTGAAGTGGGGATAATTAACAAAAATTTAATTGGAGTGGCCAGAATATTCTGTAGCTCATGCAACACACACATATGCACCTTTGAAAAAAAATATTTTATTACACAGAATACAAAAAAACTGTACAATACTTAAAAAAAATCACCATAAAAATATGAATATTATTCACAATAGTCTGAGAAATTTCCCAAAGTCCAAGTCAATGTCCCTGTCATCACAGTGCTGGTCTCCATACACTCAGTCCGTGTAAGCCGTACACATAAGGCCGGTATGGATAGGATTTGTAGACTGTCGCTAAGAGTGAAGCTCTTAAAAAGTCCTCCTCTGTAGCAGCCATAGCGGTGGCGTCTGCCTTCTGAAAGTAGTCCTTGCCGTGCTCTGTCGTCAACTGCCTCCGTTTGGTTTTATATCTCCTGTTCTGGAACCAGATTTTGACCTGAGTCTCCGTGAGGTGCAGCGCGCTGGCGAGGTGCGTGCGCTCGGACGCGCTCAGGTACCGCTGACGGCTGAACTTCTTCTCGAGCTCCAGCACCTGCAGGTGCGTGAAGGCGGCGCGGGAGCGCTTCTTTTTTCCGCCGCCCGGCATCTCTGCGGACGACACTGCTTTATCCTCAGAGCTCCGACAAACCGAGATATCCTCTGCATCTGTGAACGTAAGTACACGATAAAATTAGGATTCTAAACTCATTTTGTCACAGGAAAACTGGTCTCAGAACAGATCTAAACCTGACAGAGATCTGCGGCGATCTCGCGTGCCCTCAAACATTCAATATCGGGTCTACTTTTAACTAACCGCATCCACTTACCTAAACTATCTACCTACCTAGTTTGACACGCAAAGGATACAACTGCCTAATCTTAACTAACTAACCTAGAAATGCACACCGAAGTAGTCTTCAAAGTGCAGTACCTGTTCGTCCGTCTGTGCTGTCGGCTCTGTCGCGCTCAGATTTGCAGGAGTCATCTTTTTTATCCTCTTTTGAGGATAAGATGTCCTCAATGAAAAACGACGTCAGCTGCTTGTGTGAAGCCGCCATCTACGTTGTTAAATTCCTGATAAAGTTATAAGGATAACACTTCCTCGTCCTCCGGGTAAGTAATCGGCACTTTCACTCTCCAGCTCAGCTGCAGGACTTTAAATAGCGCGAGAGCTGCTCTCTCTTCTGCTATTGGAGGAGCGTCCTGCGCTGCGTCATCGCTCCAGGCTCGCTGATGGCTAAAACAGACGCGTCTTTATGGACCATCAGTCTGTCAAACCCGGTCCTGAAGTCTTAATACATTTACACACTGCTGGCACAGATCTTTCTTATTTATATTTACTTTATAGCTGTCCTCACCCAAATATAAATAAAAAATATAATAAATACAATACACAAATCTATCTATCTATCTATCTATCTATCTATCTATCTATCTAGCTACCTGCAAACTATCATCTATCTATCTATCTATCTATCTATCTATCTATCTGTCTGTCTGTCTGTCTGTCTGTCTGTCTACTGTATGTATGATGAATATTTATAGTGTCTAGTGTAATATTGTTTGAAATTAGTTTGATATAGACTATTCACATCAGTTTAATTTCTATTTTATTTTATTATTTTTTTAGTTTTAATTTAACATTATATACAGTGGGTACGGATAAAAACTAATAATAAATTATTGTTAATAAGTTGTTTGAAATTATATTCTATTATATACTGCAAAACATTTACCAAAACAAAAGTACCCATAGTTTCAATCTCTTGAATTTTGGTTTTGTAATTCATTATTATTTTTATTTTCATTTTGCATATATTAAAAGTTGTATATTTGAAGAAGAAAATATCCCTGTTTAAAATTTCCCTGTTGAAAGAGATACAACTAATACATGTGCAGTAGTTTACACTGAGCTTTTTATTACTGTTACACTGAGCCGCTCTGCCCCTTATTCTCAGTCAGTTGAGAATTTAGTGAGATTTATTGTGTAACAAGATATCAGTATTAGTCTTCTATCATTCCTGGATGTCAAGCTGGGGTAAGCCCTGAGGTCCAGGGCACCGGGGTATGTGTTCATAAGCAAGAGGAGGATCCTTAGTCAAGCAGGGTCAGAGTGGGTGGCCTCCTCCCCGTGGAGCTAATGACTTCAACATATTTGGTCCCGGCTCCTTCTCCTGACCCACACATTGTTGCATGGCTGTTTGTTTTGTTGTGCCCCTGTGCTTCTGTGTGACCCCACAGTCCTGGGCAGAGGGGAGAGAAGGAGAGACACAGACAGAGAGAGAGAGTTATAGAGAGATGTCGAGGTATAGAGAACGGGACGGGGAAAGAGGACACACTGGCCCCAGGAGAGCGGGGAGTTTGCTTGGAATAACACAAAAGCTGAGAGTGACAAACGGTAGTATTGTCCACCGGCATGACCTCCCACCATAAGCCCAGAAATACTCCTGTCTGTAGATAACACACTTAACAAGCTAGTCTGTGTCTGATGAGTAGCAATAGCACCCACTCCAATTGTTTTATGAACATATTAAATATAAATATGCTTCACATCAACTTTAAGTATAATAAATAGATAATAAAGCCAATGTATTATTAAAGGTACAGTCATGTTTCTATACTTTTAATACATTTTGCACAGTATCTATCTATCTATCTATCTATCTATCTATCTATCTATCTATCTATCTATCTATCTATCTATCTATCTATCTATATTGACACTATATAGCCAGATCATTCATTTTTGAATGGAGAAGTTATTTGAAAATGAACAAATCATCTTGTTATTTACCTTTATGAAGTTGCAAACTGTGAAATATTAAAATATCAGAATGCTCCCTCTATCAGTAAATCTTGCAAAACAGGTCCCTTTTTACCAAAAAGTTTTTTTTTTTCTATTTTGCTTTGTTTAAAGAAAACCTTTTACTAGGAGCTTTATATATGTAGCCTATAATTTTTCGTTTTTGTTACTATTTTGAATTTGTTTTTATTTTCATATATATATATATATATTTTTTTTTTTTACATTTTTTTTCAGTTTTTTTATTAGTTTTCTGTTTTTATTTTATTTTATTGCATTTATT
>NW_015557175.1:2107185-2109770 GCF_001515605.1 Sinocyclocheilus anshuiensis | reverse complement strand
ATTTATTAATTTTTATTTACATTTATATATATATATATATATATATATATGTATATACTATAATTTATATATATATTATAAACATTGTTTTTAAAGTCTATGACAGTATTAAGGTTTATTTTTAGTTTAAGTTGTTTAGGTATATCAATTAAAACTAAATGAAAATGACAGATGTTGTTGGAAATAAATAAATAAATAATATATATATAAATGAAGTTTTTTATATATATAAATTATATGTATTATATATAAATATATAACTTATTTCATTTAACATTCAGTTTATTCAAGTAACAAAATCTTTTCTTATGGTTATAGTTTAGTTAACTGCGATAACCCTATAAAGGTGCTCTTGTATGTTTTATTTCACAAAAGGAAAAGAGCTTAAGGATTTTTGAAGGCTTACCTAATTTTAGCTGTTGTCATGTAAACTTTGTATTTGAGATGTTTTTCATGATAGTGCTCACCTTGAATAATCTTGCTGTCTGTTTCCTCTCTCTCTCCTACACACACACATACAGATTACCTGCATTGCTCATCGTTATTTTCTATACCTCTTTGATCAAGTCTTTTTCCTGTTTTGTATATCTTTCGATGCTTATCTTAATTGCACAAACACATATTCAGTTCCTTATTTACACTGCGAGATTCAGAGACTGTCATGCTTTGGCCATACAAAACAAGCAGTAGTAATTGGATGAGCATTTCTTGAGGCTTGTGTAATGCAACTCCCGCTTTCTCTCCTGACCTCTTGTCCCTACACTAACACAATGTGGAAGACATGAGTTGCACCGTTTGCTTGTTTTGGGCCAGATGTGGGCTTGTTAGAATCTGACCCTGTCGACAGGAAGACACATGTCATACCTGCTATGTGAGCTGGACGTCTCACTGTCGTTCTCTGTTGGGTGGCATCAGAGTGTCGGGTCATTTTACATTACAGTAATAAGGTTATCTATTACCATACTGTTCAAAAGTTTGGGGTTGGCAAGATTTTGAAGGAAGTGTCATACTCACCAATGCAGCATTTATTTAAGTAAACTGTAATATTGTTAAAAAATATTATTAAAATCTGAAATCTGAAACAAATGTTATACAATGTATTCCTGTGATGTAAAGCTGAATTTCAGCATCGTTACTCCAGTCTTCAGTGTCACATGATCCTTCAGAAATCACCTTTATTTATATAGCGCTTGAATGTCTTCACCGTTACTTGATCAAGTTTAAGCATCCTTGCTGAATATAAATATTAACTTCTTAGATAAAAGTATTGACCGCAAACGAATAGTAGTGTAGGTGTACATTATCATTGTCAAATTTAATTTGTCATATTTCAGTAATTATATTTACAGTAATTATAGGATTGATTAAGCTTAATTTCTTATAATGATATTTTATCACTATCCAAAACATTTTTTCCCCCATTTGGACAATTCAGCTATATACACTACCTGAAAATAAAATAAATAAAATAAAATAAAATAAAATAAAATAAAATAAAATAAAATAAAATAAAATAAAATTATCTCTATTTAAATAAGCAAATCCTTCACATTTTACAAATGAATCAATATTGCAGTCATTAATAAGTTTCTGGCATGTTTGGAACAAATTCTTTTAACCCTAAATGATGCAGTGTGCAGCTTTTTATTTCTCAAACAACCATGTTGAAAGACATACCAATGTCCATATTCCAGGATGACAATGTCAAGATTCATCAGGCTCAGTTTGCATTTATTTTTGCATGAATGCATTAATTTTTGGCCAAGATCTTGTATTGACAATAGAAGAGATGAACCACTCTGTAAAGTCGACTCTTATCATCCTATAGAATTTCAGTAGGGTTAAGCTCAGGACTCTGTAATCACTGCAATAATGATCCAATCCTAGACTCTTCAGTATTTACTTATTTAAATCCAAATGGCCACGTCCAGTGTATATAGTTAGTGCAGTGGTGCCCTCTTGTGGCCTGAAATCCTCTTTTCATTATACATTCCAAATGCCATATTTCCATATTTACTTTAAACACACCGTTTACAATTACATGTTAAAATTTAGAATACGTTTTCCTGGAGTGCCATTTTGTGTCCAATAATGTGACAGATCCCACAGGACAATATCCACCCAATGCCTGCTATCTGTGTTTTGAAAGTGTATCATGGTAACTGTAATATTGCCTCAGCTGCAGATGAGCATCTGTAGTTGAGATGAGCATGTCTTCACTATAATGCCTGCATTCAGGTTAGATGTCAGTTTTGACTGAGGTAGTTTGCGTTGGCTGGCGCTCACATGAAGTAATGCAAAGTCTTTCAGAAACTTGTCAGCTAGAGAAAAGAGCTTGCTCTTGCAGGTCTGTAGTTCTTTGTGTAGATCAGTCATCAAAGTCTTAAAGGTGAAGTGTGTGATTTTTAGATGTTAAAATAAATTATTTAATTGTAGTTTATTATGTAGAGACAATTGTAACTGTTATTTGTACACTGTAAGTAGAAAAACGGAAAACATACTGGTAATTTTCTGCCAGGACTCCATTACACTCTAAAAAATGCTGGGTTAAATACAACCCAATTGCTGGTAAAATAGGGACAAAC
>NW_015557175.1:2098717-2106985 GCF_001515605.1 Sinocyclocheilus anshuiensis | reverse complement strand
AAAAAATGCTGGGTTAAATACAACCCAGTGCTGGGTAAAATAGGGACAAACTCAGCAATTGGGTTGTTTTGACCCAGTGGTTGGGTTACTACCCAGAATGTTGGGTTAAACATTTAACCCAACCGCTGGGTCAAAACAACCCAATTGCTGGGTTTGTCCCTATTTTACCCAGCACTGGGTTGTATTTAACCCAGCATTTTTTTTAGAGTGTAGGGTTACAGAAATTTCCTTTAATCATACAATACAAAACAAGAGAACTGCGAGATATAAATTAGAATTATAAGATATTGTGAGATAAAAAAAATTGCAGTTGCGAGGAAAAAAGTCACAATTTTGTAAGATTGTAAATTTTTTTACATTTATTTTATAAAATGATGACAATGAGTTCGTTGCATTCATCCTTTGGGAATTCCTGGATGTGCAATAGTGTAACTGGATCTTTCAATCAGCAGGGGGAGCCACATGACAGCATTTTAAATCATAATTTATCACATTCTCCTGAAGGGGCAATAGTCTAGAAGCTTTCACACAGTGCCGTCATTTATATTGTTTAAATCGAGTGATTACATCATGAACTTTAATAATCGCTTGTTTTAAGCACACCCTTTCCTTGCAGTTTTTTTTTCTTTTTTGTTTTTTTTAGTTAATATGGGTCATACAGCTTGTCTTTTAAGTGACAGTCAGATCTTCTTTGTTGAGTGTATCAACCCATGAATCATAGCAACATGAGAGAATACTTGGCTTTTGATGAGGTTTTTGCATGTGACATGACTGGTTGGGGCAGAAAAGCTGGCGGTTGAGACACAGATAAAGCACTGAGACAGACAGCAGGGTGAAAGCTTGAGTGACAGAACCTCCTCATTCCTGCTGGGGTGATCCCTGAACAAACAACCAGCGCTTCGCTTCAGGCAACTACCTGTTCTGCAGTTCTGTTTGCCACATACAAACCAGTGTAGCTGTGATTTTAAACCAAACATGATAAGCTAGTAATTAAGATGAATGTATTGAGCATAGTGAATTTTTTTAGCCTGACTGATGGATGGAAGAATTTAAGATATGTTTTTACTCCTTGACAAATTCCTTTACCAAAATGTTTCTAACAAGAGCTAACAGGAATGCAATGCTATCTATAAAAAAAATAAAAAAAAGTATTTAGTTAGTCATTTCAGACATATGCACTAACTATTATTTTGGTTGCATTGTGCTATATAGATAACGGTATTAGTTTGTATATTTGATTCTAAAATTCTGGTATAGAAGAGACCTGATGGCAGATACTGTATGCACAACTTGATGGCCAGTTGATGGCAGTTTCTTCTTATGGAATATTCATTCATTCTTATAATTTTGCATTAATTCTAAGCCTGTGAAAAAGAAGTGCCCTTATTGAATTTGCACTTAATTGTACTTGCAGATAATATAACATTAATGAAATAAAAGGCTACTTAATTGTACATTAATGCATTTAAGTATGCCTAATAAAAATGTCAAATTAAAAGTTTTACTTTAAAGTACATTTTAAATCATGTGTTCATGCCTTAAAGTACACTTATTTTGATGTGTTGACTAACATACTACAGCACATGTAAAGTAATTGATTATATTTTTAGTGTTATTACATTTAAAGTTAATCTATTTTAAATGTACTAAATTGCAACTTCATCATTACAAATGCGTATTTACAAATATATTTAAATACATGTTTGTATTTTCATATTTTAAATTACCATAAATGCTTGTCAGTACATTTTAATCACATTTCAAAGACAATAGAAGTATTTATGAAATGATGTATAAAGATGTACTTAAGTCCTACTTAAGTGGGTCAAAAACACTCTTAAGTTCAACTAATTTCATCTAATATAAATGCAAACTATAATACATTTTCGTTTTTTTTGCAATTAACATGCAATTAAGTGTCTAACACATTGCATTCAGTTCGCACTTAAGTATATTCATTCATTATTTTGATAATAAGTAATTAATTTTTAATAAAATGTGCTTCTATGTTACAAGGGAAAACACAAGTCTTATGTGAGCAGTGACAGCTTAGAACTGTTGCACTTACAGTCAGTATAGGTACAGTAATACAGGATACATCATCTAGGCTGCCCTCAATATCCAGAGGTGGAAGTGGTGCTGCTATGGTTTTTGTCGCTTGAACATTGGTTCAATAATCTATGACAGTGACTCGACTGTGTGGCTTTTGCTGTGAACAAAGATAATGTAGTCACTCAGTCAGATGGACGAGCAGAGCGGATGAGCTGGAGACACTTGTTCCGCATTAGAGGGCAGCGAGGGTGAGAACAAAAGGAGGCACGGCATGCTAAAAAGGTGAGTATATCTCATCTGCACCAAATTAACTACTTTTCCCTTTTAAGAAGCAATCAAGGTGATATAATGTCTCCACAGCTTGCTCTGCAATGAGGCATCAAAGCAACTCACTCACCACATTGTGCACAATAAAAGCCCCACTGGGGTCATCTTTACAAGATGTGGAAGGTAAGGGGCAAATCTGTATTCTGTAGGCAACTGCAAACGGTATTTCTAGTGATAAGAAACTGCATGCAGAGTATTGTGAGAATATATTTCCTATATACTACACTCTAAAAAATGCTGGGTTAAATATAAGCTGGGTTAAAAAGGGACAAGCTGGGTCAAAACAACCCAATAGCTGGGTTTGTCCCTTTTTAACCCAGTGCTGGGTTATATTTAACCCAGCATTTTTTAGAGTGTATCCAGATCAGTTCAGTTCAAATTCAGTGGGGCTAATTTTAATGTCTTTGATGGTGAGATGATAAAATGGCAAATAACAATCAGTTGCACAACAAGCGTCCTACATAAGCAGAGAAGAGGAAATGCATTTTTGACATTGAGATAAAATTAAAATGCAGTTTTGCCGGTATTCCCTTCAGTTTAAGTGTCTTGCCAGGGGTCATGAGTGTGTTTATATGTGGAGGCAGTTGAGTGATGTCTCTTAAGTGTGGACAGATGTGTAGTGTAAGCATTGTCAGGGAGCATGGGAGTCTTTTCTATAGATGTCTAGCCTTTATACAGACAAAATGTCCAAAACATCTCTTCGGATGTAGTAAAAGCAGAGGCAGTGTCCTTACAGACCTTGTTTGCCTCAGAAAAATGCTGAAGACTCGCATTTCAAGTCTCTTTAAATGCTGCCACTCTCCCTGTCCTGTTTTAAACTTTTTTTGTGTGCTCCAACAAGTTCCAGCATTAGATTTCAGAGGCCTGTTTGTTTTTCACATTCCTATTGTTAGTGATTTAACATTTTGATACAGTTCTGCTTTAGTTCTAGTTGAATTCAGTTCCATTGATGTCCTTTGTGAACTCCTGTGATGTCCCACCCAGATCAAAGATAAATGCTTTTAAACCTAAAATATAAACTAAACTACAATTTAAAGCGAAGAAACCTGTTCTGCAGCGTTATCAAATGTCTTCCGACTCTTAGCTACGTATATCAATCTGCTAAATACTGCTCCGAGCCAAATACTCTTCCCTTATCTGAGCTCAGTGCTGACGAGACTCTTGAGTTTTCCATCTCTGTCTTGGTTCTATCCACAGTCTTAAACAGGAAATAAATTGCCCATTAAGATAAGACTGAAGTTACTCTCCCTCATCAGCATCAGTGAAACATTTCAGATTGCTCTAATAGTCTGTTTATTAAGACCCTCTACTAATGTTTAATTGGTATTCAGAAATGTCTGATAAGAATAAAAGCCATTACACATATGAAGGTGCTTAAATGAATACTATACAAAACAATAAATACTATATATATATATATATATATATAGTATTTATTGTATTTTATAGTTGTGTGTCAATTGAGTTGTAATAACATAATAACAGTCCCTTGTCCCTTAGAAGCACCTTCATGAAATATCTAAATTAGCAGAATTAAATTCTGTACGAAATTGTTCAACGCTGAAGCCGCATATTAGTAAACATTCTCCTATAGGGCTGGTTTATCAGATCTAGTATCATAGCTTGCTCGCAGTAAGATTTGATTTTAATCGTTTTCTTGACAGATCGGGAGACAAGACTGAAAGAGTGCCGGCTTGTCTGCGGTTCTGTTTACTCTCAGCGCCGCATCCTGGGTCCTCTGACTTATCACGGCTCTTCAATTGTTTTATCTGTTTGGCTAATGCGAGTGTAATGACAAGCTCATTGGAAAGCGTTAAGATTGGGAGATAATTGAATTTGTTTAGTTTACGATATTACAGCGAATTGCAGCGTCTTGCTTAACTTCAAGTTTGTCACTCTGTTTAATCGATTGGACTTATTTTAAATCTTAAAATAAATTCGCGTTGAAGTTATTTATTCGTAATGTAAATTCGTGACACATCTTTGCAGCAGGGTCTCTCATGGGCCCTAGAAAATTGTGAAACAGAATAATAACTAATGTAGGAACCTGTTGTTTGTATCTGTATGTTTTTTTTATTTGTTAACCTTAAAAAAAAAAAAACGAAAAATTGAAATAGGAGATGATAATAATATTGTGTTATAATAAAATAATAAAGTGTTTTTTTTTTTCAAGCGGCCTAAAACGTTTCATATGGTAATATCTATATTAACTTCTTTCTTTCTTTTCGTGTTATTATAAAATATTTAATATGACCGAATCAACCTGGCTACACTGGGATATACCAACGAAACTAAATTTAAGGATCGAATCAGAAAAAAAAAATAACTAAACGCAATGAACATTTTTACTTTGTACAGTGAACCGTGCGATTGCTATACATTTAATATCACTATAACTGCAAGAGTTAATATGTCTGCAACCTAAACGAGCTGACAGACCATTTCTTTTCAAATTGTCCTTTTGTTTCTTATATTGTAAAAAAAAAAAAAATAAATAATAATAATAAAATTCTACTCCAAATTAGTCCACATACATTGGACTAAATAAATAGGCTACAAATAAATACATACATACATTCATATACATATATTTGAAAACGTAGCTTAATTGATGACTTAATATTTTACTTTTAATATTTTAAGGTTAAATAGTCTATACTGCCAAACAGTTTGTATTATATATTATCGTTCAAAATGTTATGTTCACTGGACTTTTACAACTCTTTGAGGAAGGAAAGTCGGAGTGTACCTACTCGAAAAATATAAATTAGGCTATTGTAAAATGGGATCTAAATATACATCAAAGATGGTCATATGTTAACTCACAGACATTGAATTGATATGTTAAATAGGCCTATATGTTATTTGTCGTGGATCCGCAACACATCTCACGATGAAAGTCGTATTTTGCATAATTTAGCTTTCCTGAAAAATCTCTAAATAGAAGCATGACAAAATCTCATTCAAGCTAAACGTTATTAAATATTTAGTCTTTATTTGCTGTTGTTTGTTGTGTAAACTAGAGATATAAAAACAAAAATATATATAAAATCAGACAACAATTTATAGGACATGACAGTGTGTTTTCCTCAACGTTTTTCAGCAGTGCCATTCGGTTAAATAGTCTTAATCCGAAATCTTCTCTTCCAGGACTGATGGCAGGTCTCACCAAGTCCTGATCCCATCGACACCTCCCGTCGTCAAATTCATATCCACAAAGTGGTTAGGTATTTGACTTGTGTTGGCAAACGGTGGTACAGGAGTGAGGTTACAGTGGTATGGGTTGTTTCCATAACTGTTGTAATAGTTATTGTAGGGATATGACACAGTGACATTGTACGGAGCTGCATGCCAGGGTTTGCCGTCTCGCACCAGCACGGGCACCGCCACCCTCCGCGGGCCGGCCAGCTCCAGACTTTTATCCTGGCGCTGTCTCTTACACTTGTACCTCCGGTTCTGGAACCATATTTTGACCTGTGTTGAGGTGAGCTTCAGCACGTGAGCCAGGTGGTCTCGCTCGGGTGCTGACAGGTATCTCTGCTGCTTGAAGCGTCTTTCCAGCTCAAACACTTGAGTCTGAGAGAAGAGCACTCGAGGTTTCCTGCGCAGCCTCTGCTTTGCGTTCTCCCCCGGTGTTTCATCTCTTCTATAACTGGAATCGTCAAATGGACACATGCCTATTCGAAAAAAATATATGAAATAAATACAATAAGAATAAAATGTATGCTTATAAATGTGAACTGAATTGCATTGAACGCAGGGATTAATATAGCCTATACAAAAACAATAGGCCTAATAGTTCTATTATTTTTGTTGTTAATAATACTGTAGGCTAGCCTACTACTACAACTACAATGACATCTACTACTACTACTAGACTACTAACATCTAATTAAATGTCTAATATCGCTTTTATTGTTGTAGAATTTAGCAGTCAACTTATGATTAAAAAAATAGCCTAGAATAAAAAAGTTCGTTGTGGAACTTTACAGTTTAACAGACTGTAAAAACTGACTGTAAAAATTTAGGGTAATGATTCATATCTATTTTTTTTTAAAGCCTTTAAGAGCCTATTTTTTCCATTGGCTCAAGTAAAAAAATATAGATGTGAATTGTGAATCATTACCCTACATTTTTTTCATTGGATGAATGAAACATTTTTTTCAGTGCAGTTTTGGTTGTAACAAAAACACTTGGATTGTTTAACGCAAAGGATTTAAAAATAAATCCTTCACTTTGCAATGATTGAACAGCAGTATTAACTGTAAATATCCTACTTGTTTCTTCGCTCGGATCCATCTCCTCCTCCGTTGGAGATCCGCAGGAGCCTCTGACGATGTCAAAGTCGTCTGAATTGAGGGCGCATTTCACCTGTTCCCCCGCGATCACGCTGTGTTTCTCGGGGCTGTAGAGGAGACCCAGGCTCCGGCTCAGCGTGCTCTGCATGCACTGAAGCTGAAGCGACTGCAGCGGGACAGTGTCCTGCTCAGCACCCATGAATCCACTGGGGTTCAGAGCATGTTGCTGTTCCAGTTTGAGGATGTCCTTTACCGAAAATGGAGTTGAGGTTACAGGACTCGGAAGCATCGCGACAGATTTGCGTGCGTGCTTGGATAAAGGTGGAAGAAAGGTTCTTCGTTTCACCTTGTCAAATTCAAAGCAACATCAGTTGACTTCGTGAAGTTCCCACAGATGTCCACAGGTAAACTGTAGTAAATTCTCCTTTGGAGCTTGACTATATATGTGTATCTCCTCGTGGAAGCAACACTAGATGAAGAGTCGCCTCTATCTTCCTCTTTCCGCTGCTATTAGACGCTGGTTGAAGGTGCGGAGAGAAGCGCTCTTATCTAATAGAGAGCGTCCTTATCTCAGATTGAGCCCTCCCATTCTGTGCCACCCATCATCACCTGTCCCAGCTCACAACAGTGTTGGGCTGTTTAAGAAAAGTCTCCAAATGAGGATCGTTGTGACTGAAATGCCATTCATTATGCAGTTTAAAGTTGAGTGGTTTGACCACATGATCAGTTCTGAATGTGTATAAATCCACACCATTTTGTCACGTAATCCAAACAAGGTAAACTACTTCAGGTTATAACACGAACAGGGTTTAATCAAAAATATTATTTCACATCACTACGTTAGGTTACAGAAACGAAGTTAATTTATTAAGGGCTGTTTCAAGTGGAAATACATTATTTCAGGTGAAAATGGAGAACGTTGAGGCGTCGCGCAAGTGTGTCAGTTCATCTGGAATATTAAAGCATTAAGATGGTTTGGCTTGTCTTAACTTGACCATAAGATCTGAAACAACATTACTTTTGGATTGTATAGTTGTTAGCCATTGATGTTAGAGTGTTAAGTCAATGTTACTGGGCTGCATGCACTGAAAAAACTGGCGAACTAAAAATGTGCTTCATGTGGGAACATCTAAATTGATATATATATATATATATATATATATATATAATTTATTTAACATTACGGAATCAACCTAAATTTGGTCACACAGCAAACCAAATGTAAGGGTAAGATCAGGTAGAAATAACTCTTTAACGTAACAATTGCATTTAATAATAAGCCTAATATTTTTCTAATGCCTTTCGAAGGCCTTCTTTTAGAAATCGAACGTTACTGATATACCTGTTATGAAATTTAATTGGCGTGAAATGACTGGAAACATTTAAAATATATTCACAACATTCGCTTCCTGCAACCAATCATCTCTGAATAAATCTAAATATCACAAAAGAGAACCACTGGAAATTCACTGTTTCGCCATGTGACACACAGCAGCCACAACAGCATTTATGTTTTATTTATTTTTTCCTTTTTATTCGAAACATTCCCAAACGTGTTAACTATATCATGAAATATCTCGATTCTCAAATA
>NW_015557175.1:2090840-2097882 GCF_001515605.1 Sinocyclocheilus anshuiensis | reverse complement strand
GTGCCATTCGGTTAAATAGTCTTAATCCGAAATCTTCTCTTCCAGGACTGATGGCAGGTCTCACCAAGTCCTGATCCCATCGACACCTCCCGTCGTCAAATTCATATCCACAAAGTGGTTAGGTATTTGACTTGTGTTGGCAAACGGTGGTACAGGAGTGAGGTTACAGTGGTATGGGTTGTTTCCATAACTGTTGTAATAGTTATTGTAGGGATATGACACAGTGACATTGTACGGAGCTGCATGCCAGGGTTTGCCGTCTCGCACCAGCACGGGCACCGCCACCCTCCGCGGGCCGGCCAGCTCCAGACTTTTATCCTGGCGCTGTCTCTTACACTTGTACCTCCGGTTCTGGAACCATATTTTGACCTGTGTTGAGGTGAGCTTCAGCACGTGAGCCAGGTGGTCTCGCTCGGGTGCTGACAGGTATCTCTGCTGCTTGAAGCGTCTTTCCAGCTCAAACACTTGAGTCTGAGAGAAGAGCACTCGAGGTTTCCTGCGCAGCCTCTGCTTTGCGTTCTCCCCCGGTGTTTCATCTCTTCTATAACTGGAATCGTCAAATGGACACATGCCTATTCGAAAAAAATATATGAAATAAATACAATAAGAATAAAATGTATGCTTATAAATGTGAACTGAATTGCATTGAACGCAGGGATTAATATAGCCTATACAAAAACAATAGGCCTAATAGTTCTATTATTTTTGTTGTTAATAATACTGTAGGCTAGCCTACTACTACAACTACAATGACATCTACTACTACTACTAGACTACTAACATCTAATTAAATGTCTAATATCGCTTTTATTGTTGTAGAATTTAGCAGTCAACTTATGATTAAAAAAATAGCCTAGAATAAAAAAGTTCGTTGTGGAACTTTACAGTTTAACAGACTGTAAAAACTGACTGTAAAAATTTAGGGTAATGATTCATATCTATTTTTTTTTAAAGCCTTTAAGAGCCTATTTTTTCCATTGGCTCAAGTAAAAAAATATAGATGTGAATTGTGAATCATTACCCTACATTTTTTTCATTGGATGAATGAAACATTTTTTTCAGTGCAGTTTTGGTTGTAACAAAAACACTTGGATTGTTTAACGCAAAGGATTTAAAAATAAATCCTTCACTTTGCAATGATTGAACAGCAGTATTAACTGTAAATATCCTACTTGTTTCTTCGCTCGGATCCATCTCCTCCTCCGTTGGAGATCCGCAGGAGCCTCTGACGATGTCAAAGTCGTCTGAATTGAGGGCGCATTTCACCTGTTCCCCCGCGATCACGCTGTGTTTCTCGGGGCTGTAGAGGAGACCCAGGCTCCGGCTCAGCGTGCTCTGCATGCACTGAAGCTGAAGCGACTGCAGCGGGACAGTGTCCTGCTCAGCACCCATGAATCCACTGGGGTTCAGAGCATGTTGCTGTTCCAGTTTGAGGATGTCCTTTACCGAAAATGGAGTTGAGGTTACAGGACTCGGAAGCATCGCGACAGATTTGCGTGCGTGCTTGGATAAAGGTGGAAGAAAGGTTCTTCGTTTCACCTTGTCAAATTCAAAGCAACATCAGTTGACTTCGTGAAGTTCCCACAGATGTCCACAGGTAAACTGTAGTAAATTCTCCTTTGGAGCTTGACTATATATGTGTATCTCCTCGTGGAAGCAACACTAGATGAAGAGTCGCCTCTATCTTCCTCTTTCCGCTGCTATTAGACGCTGGTTGAAGGTGCGGAGAGAAGCGCTCTTATCTAATAGAGAGCGTCCTTATCTCAGATTGAGCCCTCCCATTCTGTGCCACCCATCATCACCTGTCCCAGCTCACAACAGTGTTGGGCTGTTTAAGAAAAGTCTCCAAATGAGGATCGTTGTGACTGAAATGCCATTCATTATGCAGTTTAAAGTTGAGTGGTTTGACCACATGATCAGTTCTGAATGTGTATAAATCCACACCATTTTGTCACGTAATCCAAACAAGGTAAACTACTTCAGGTTATAACACGAACAGGGTTTAATCAAAAATATTATTTCACATCACTACGTTAGGTTACAGAAACGAAGTTAATTTATTAAGGGCTGTTTCAAGTGGAAATACATTATTTCAGGTGAAAATGGAGAACGTTGAGGCGTCGCGCAAGTGTGTCAGTTCATCTGGAATATTAAAGCATTAAGATGGTTTGGCTTGTCTTAACTTGACCATAAGATCTGAAACAACATTACTTTTGGATTGTATAGTTGTTAGCCATTGATGTTAGAGTGTTAAGTCAATGTTACTGGGCTGCATGCACTGAAAAAACTGGCGAACTAAAAATGTGCTTCATGTGGGAACATCTAAATTGATATATATATATATATATATATATATATATAATTTATTTAACATTACGGAATCAACCTAAATTTGGTCACACAGCAAACCAAATGTAAGGGTAAGATCAGGTAGAAATAACTCTTTAACGTAACAATTGCATTTAATAATAAGCCTAATATTTTTCTAATGCCTTTCGAAGGCCTTCTTTTAGAAATCGAACGTTACTGATATACCTGTTATGAAATTTAATTGGCGTGAAATGACTGGAAACATTTAAAATATATTCACAACATTCGCTTCCTGCAACCAATCATCTCTGAATAAATCTAAATATCACAAAAGAGAACCACTGGAAATTCACTGTTTCGCCATGTGACACACAGCAGCCACAACAGCATTTATGTTTTATTTATTTTTTCCTTTTTATTCGAAACATTCCCAAACGCATTAACTGAATCATCATGAAATATCTCGATTCTCACCTTTATAGATTATGTGTTGATCTATAGTGGGCGATGGTCAAAGTAACCTAATAATGTAGTCTATTAACTATGCTTAAAAACCAGTCTGTTTACTTAATTAACAGATATGGGTGTCATGCCATAACATATTTTTAACATAGTATTTAATGTGAATTTAACATTGAAAGTTAATGTGAATAAAAACATTGCAAGTTAGGCTACTAATCCTAACACTTTCATTGTACAGAAAGAGAGCAAAGAACATTTACATTATCAAAGAACATTTTCACTGACAGTCTAGTTCAAGCACTCTCAAAAACCCCCATTAAAACCACTGAAGCTGTTTACACTATGAAATTAATATCTTACAGATTCTTACACACATTTGCACTTTGTTGTTTCTGACCAGAGAATTCGCCAAAAAGAGGAATTCAGTCAGCGAGCGAGTGAAGAAAGCACCGGCATTTTAGCGATGACTCATCTGAACGCCTCTGATTGGCCATTGCGTTCATAAGCTCAACAGCATCGTGTGTGATTGGTTATAATGCGCAGTGCTGAAAAAACGCTTCTGTCTCTGCTCAGCGCCAGCTGATGATATGACGCACTGAACGTTCTGTGTGATTGTATTAAATATAGAAAATATTAATCGGCTATTTTTTGTCTTTTGGAAGCTGCATTCAAAATCCACTTGGCTCAAAAATCTGAGGGGGCACGTGCACACTTTGAATGGGCATGAAGCCTCTGATAGCTAATATTAGCTATTCCTTGCTGCAGTCTGCAGGTAACCTACGGCTTCCTCCAGTCATCCTCGTTAGGGTTAACGATAACGCTAGGGTTATTCATCGGGGTTAAATTGGTCTGTGCTTCGGTGAAGCAAAGTGGATGTCCGAAAAGGTGACGCCGACACTGACATCCAACAGGCCTATTAGTGTACACAGGCCACAACAAACAGAAACCCTACACCTGATGTAGTCTCTGGCGCCAGCCTGCAATGCTTGACTGAGGTTCAGACGCACAGGAAGAGCCTCGCGACCACCGGATTACACTTCAGCTGTCCGTCCATTACCTGCCTCCATGACAGAAACCACAGCACTGACTCTCCTTGATTCATTTAAATTTAGCAATATACAAACTATATATTTTTGCATATAGTTGAGCATATCGTGTTTCATTTTAATTATTTATTTACTTATACGTGTTATGTGTGGTTTATATTAAATTGATTTGAACGGTCGCCTCAGGTCATTATAAAAAAAAAAAAAAACGTTTTTGCAGTCTAGCCGTCACAAAAAAAAAGTAAGTAAATAAATAAAACTAATAAATAAACAAATAAATACATAAATAAATAAGTAAATAAATAAAAATAAAAACATTTTATTTTCAAATGAAGTGAAATGTAACTGAAGAAAATATCAAATTATGAAAATCTCATCACTACGTCGCTGTAATAACTGGCTCCCCAGTGATAGTGTAGTTTTTTGTTATGTTCAAAATTGTCGATGCAGCTGATGTTTACTCCATGCATACGTGACAAAAAGTACACTTCAGCATACTATTACGAAAATAATATCGTTTAAAAGACTATACTGTGTACTGAATGTAATGTTTTCAGACAGTTGCATGCTATTTGCAATTAAACATGAATTTATTATAGTTTCAATTTATATTAAATGCAAGTACTTGAAAGTAAGGGTGCTTTTTCATCCACTTAAGAGAGACTTACACATACATATTTCATGTTTCATTCTATTGTCTTTGAAGTATGGTTAAAGTGAATGCACCGCTGAATGTACTGATAAACATTTATGGCAAGCTAAAATATATTTTAATTTAATTTCTATTGAAACTTATTTAATTTAAATATATGTGTAATTACACATTTGTATGGATGACGTTTTTATTTAGTACATTTAAATATTTTAAAATACTTTAATATCAAATAACATACTACAGTTAAAAATAATCAAGTACTTTACATGTGCTTTAGTATGTTAGTCAACACATTTGAGTTAACAACGTCAACGTTTTACAAATGTACTTTCGACTAAAACTTATATTTCATTGTTATTATGTTATATGAAGGTACAGTCTTTAAAAAATATAAGATTTGAGGAGCACAACAAATGCATTTTCAATTCAAGGAAGTGCACTTCTATTTTACCACGATGACTATCAAAGACGTGTGCGCGGACATGCGACACTGCCTTTGTGTTTACGTAGAAATAGCAACAAAAATGCCACACAATATTTATGCATAGATTTAGAGGAGAGTGGGGCAGTTTGTCACACAGCGAAGTTGTGACAAGGGCTAAATATCAGGGTTGAGTCCAAATTAAACATCGACTTCATACCCCTCATGTAGCCTATATATATATATATATATATATAATTCTAGCCTATATATAATTCTTTCTACCAAACTAAAATATATTCTTATAATAGTTGTTCGGTAAATAAACCGTAATTGACAACTGGGAACTAATAAGGATTGTATTTGAAAGATGTAACTTGAAGATTAATCGCAGGAATATTTGAATATATTGGCAGGTCGGGGTAAGTTGTCACACTTGTTTGTCATATTTTTTTGATTTATTTTTATTTTATTTTATTTTATACAGTCCATTATTTGTTGACCAAAAACAATGGTTTCTTATTTTCACATTTAACGGCTGCTATTTAGTTTTACTGTTTATCTGTTTATTTTTCTGAAAATCATTTCACAATAGCAAATGTAATTTTTACAAAAAACAACAACAACAACAACAAAAAAACCTCTGCTGTAATATAGAAATATAGTGTGATAACTAACACCACACTCTAAAAAATGCTGGGTTGTTTCAACCCAACTTTGGGTCAAATATGGACTAACCCAACTTTTGGGTTAAAAATTTAATGTAAAAATGTAACCCAACAGCTGGGTTAGTCCATATTTGACCCAAAGTTGGGTTGAAACAACCCAGCATTTTTTAGAGAGCAGTTTCCCTATACCTATCGACTCAAAGGATTTTGTCCATATCTACTCATAATCATGTTTTCATGTTGTACATAGTTTTTGAGATAATGGTGGCCTGTCTCTTTTTGTGGGACACACGTATGCTTTGGTCTGAATACAATAAAACATGCGGTGATTAGCTATAGGTATTTCTCTTTCGTTTAATTTGAGTCAAGATTATATGAGAAATACGTCTACATTTGAAACACATTTACTTATTTTTCCTATTACTATTTTCCACACTTTAAATTGAAAAGTGATCAAATATGAAATAACTCAAATGTACATATGGCAATGATGTAATGACAAAAAAAAAAAAACTTCAGTATGAACTTTTACTGTATATGCAAATACAATCACTCAGTGTCATGTATCCCGTGGTACTGAGCTATTTCGTTGACTATTTTTCTTGTTGGCTAAATATAGATCCCTAAATATAGTTTAGAATTAATTTCATATTCTTATTGTTCATATTTTCGGCAGTTGTGTGCTAAAATGAGATGAACACAATTTAATACTTCCTCTTTATTCATTTTAATTGTATGCATTAAATTATTTGTAATATGTTATTTTAAATAACAATACTTACCACTATTTCAGAGCATTTAAGTCAAGGCCTTTAGACAAAACTGAGAAAAAAAAATCGCATTGGTATGCTGGAACAGGCTGTATATTGCCTTAGTGTAACCAGCAGGACCAGGAGCTTTGATCCTGTCACTCACTGATGAGGTAATGATATAATTGCGCATCTGTGTCCTGGGAAGGCAGAGTGTTCATGAGTTCCGCAAATTTGGGGCCCCAGCATTTAAACCTCAACGAATCCTTTGGCCTCTGAGCGAAGCTTATGGGCTCCATCTCGCTGCGAATGACGGCAATGTAACGTAAGACGGTAGTTAAGTAATAACCGTAATTAATCATACTGTAAAAAAGAGCGCTGATGGCTACTGAAATGAGACACTCGCCTCCGAGCCTTTTCTTTAAACAGTTAGTCACCGGAGAACTCCATCAAAACGTTACTCGAGATTCAGTTGGTGTGCAACGCTGAAACCTGTAACCTCATACAGTGACGGACTCCCGGTGAAGTGTATTTTGACTGACAGCTCTCATGAGGAGAGTCCTAGATGAAGAGGGTTTACACCGGACATGGAAACGGTAAGTGTTTGTTTCAGCTGAGCAATTAGTGGCCTAGAATATATATATATATATATATATATATATATATGTGTGTGTGTGTGTGTGTGTGTGTGTGTGTGTGTGTGTGTGTGTTGTATCCTACTTGTGACTTAG
>NW_015557175.1:2084437-2089447 GCF_001515605.1 Sinocyclocheilus anshuiensis | reverse complement strand
ATATATATATATGTGTGTGTGTGTGTGTGTGTGTGTGTGTGTGTGTGTGTGTGTGTTGTATCCTACTTGTGACTTAGTTAATGTGAAACATTATGTACAACCAAGTGTGCATGTCAGACTTCACTGAACACTGAATGTTGCAGCTAGGCCTTTACTCTTCACACTGCATTAGTTACACTCCATATGGTGAAGTAACACCATATTATTTCAAATAAATTTTGAAAAATGGCCAGAGAGCATTCAATGTAATATTTTATATAACTAATTGTATAACCGTGTAATTGTATTTTATTCCTGCGGTTATTACTGCCACAATCAAGGAAAACTAATGCACTACTAAATTCCTGAAATGTGAACGTAAACAGGATAATGGTTTCTCTGACTGAAGAGAGAGTAATTTAAAATAACAATTTGAGTGTTCTTTATTGTATTAAAGTGACCGTCATAACTTGTTAATGCATATGTCTATATTTCTGCTTTTTTATTGTGTAGATGCCTGAGGATTTCAATCAGCTCTTTTAAATGTATAGTTCAACCATAAATGAAAATTCTGTCATCATTTACTCATCTTAATGTTTTATAGTTTTGGTGACTTATACGCATAAAAAACACTGTTCCACAGAAATAAGTCAAAGGTTTTGAGGAACATGAGGCTGAGTAAATTATGTCTGAATTAACATTTTTGGGTGAACTATGCCTTTAATATATAGTCTCCCCATGGGAACATTCTCAGAACGTTTAAGGTTCTTTCAAAGTTATGAACAAATGTTCAAAGTTATGTATAATTGATAATGTTCTCAAAATGTTTTTTTATACATTGTTCATGGAACATTTTTTTCTGAAAGGGTTTAGTTTGACGTTTGTCTATGTTACCACTTGTTTCAGAATGTTCAGAGAACATTCAAAAGTAACAATGTTTGACAAATGATGAAATGGAATGTTTCTTTAATATTCTCATAACCAAGAAAAACGTTTTAAAACATTTAAAAATCTGCACTTTTTGAACATTCTGAGAACATTCAGAAACAACGTCTTCATGTTTTACAATGTTCTTAGAACATATTTTGTTAGTTGGACATGCAATGTGTCAGCGTAGAATTTTGATATTTGTATTTTAATAACATAAACTATTGTCAGAATGCACTAGCAGGATTGAATGTGGTTTCCTTGGATAAAAATAAATCTCTATATCGTTTATATGCCAATCTTTTTTTTTTTTTTTTTTTTTTTTTTATTAAATAATTTTTTTTTTTATGGAAAATAAATGAGAATCCACAATCCTGTCATATTGTAATTCTAGCCACTAGATGTCCCTGTAAGTCTTATTAAAGCAATTCAAGACAGGCTCTGAATGAGTAGCACAGAACAATAATGTTGAAAACTGTAATCGCTCAGTCTTCAAATGCGTTTGACCGGATTTTTTTATTATTATTATATTTTTTACAAAAATATGACGTATAAGACTAACAATTTAATACATAAAAATATAAAAGAGAAATATTAAATGGGACCTATGCCATATTTGATAGCCCAAAAGCTTTTTCCCCCTTGATCATCCTGTCTTAGCGCATATACTGTGGACATTTTTTTTTTTTGTACTTTAAAATGTAATTTTAAAATATTTATTAGAGATACTTATACATAAATGATATTGTGCACTGTGGGTATTTTAAGAGTTAAAAAATATATTGATCAAGTAAAGGCTTTACTGTCCTAGAGATACAAATGACAGGTGTAACATCTCTAGTCTCGCGTGATTACATCCAATGGAAACACAGGCGGAACTCCTTCACAAAACCTAGTGAACACTGCCGCCTGCTGGAGAGAAAGGAAGAGGACTCAAGATGCTCTAACACACTTTTAGAAGCTCTAGAACAGGGGTGTCAAACTCAATTCCTGGAGAGCCAGAGCCCTGCAGAGTTTAGATTCAACCCTAATTAAACACACCTGATCCAACTAATCAAGTCTTTCGGGCTTATTTGAAAACTACATGGTGTGTGTGTGTGTGTGTGTGTTGGAGCAGGGTTGGAACAAAACTCTGCAGGGCTCCAGCCCTCCAGGAATTGAGTTTGACACCCCTGCGCTACAAGAAAATGCACTGACATTGGTAAAGACATGTATGAGTCTTTTTTTAAATGTAGTTTTTGCTGTTCTATGTATTGCAAATGAGCAGTAATGTGTCAATTACACCTAGTGAATCAATGGAATGACAGAAGCAATTTCACGGCACAGCTATTATGCTGTAATCCTACTTCGATTCATGCCATACAGATTCCCAAGCTTCATTGGGCTCAGGAGGCCCTAACTCTGCCCTAACAAGAGTTCAGCCTATATGTAGCCTTTTATTTCAAGATGTGTTCTGGTACAGAATGATAGTATCACATGAAGCTATTGCATTCTGCACAGATCAGAGAATTGCGGAGAGCTGGCAGTGACTCTAGTTTGTGTCTTAACCACTGACAAGCCATTCTAGCAGAGACTAACAACAAAATATAATGTGCCGTAAACTGCCGTTTATTCGGCAAAGATGCATTCAATTGTTCAAAAGTGACAGTAAAGACATTTAATATATTTCACATTTCCATTGTTTATGCAGTATATACTCAGCACTCTGTGCCATTTTGCTTACTGGTGTTGTAGTGGTCTAATTTAGTGCCACAAGCACAGATTAAGTGCTGCACTGTCATGAGTTTAAGCCAAGCCGAGATGCTTGCCAGTGTTACAGAAAGTATAACGTGTCGAAAAAGGCAATTGAGAAGATAAGGAGAATGCTTGAGAAATCCTCTTTCCAGTTTCAGGGAGATGCCAGTGATTTAACAGATAACAAAACATGATCTCTCATTACGGTTCTTGTCTGTCTCCCCTGCGGCTGACTCCTCATTGCTGCTGAGCTGCCTCCACATCACTTCCATTACAATATATGTGTGCAGACCAGCTGTTAATCATGCTGTTGCAACATTTATCTCATCACAGAAGAAAGAAAGTCATACAGGTTTGGAACGACATGATGCTGGTGACTAAATGATGACTGAATTTGCAATTGCGGGTGAATTAAAGGTTCCAAAAGGGGGGTTTTCACAGCAAAGCCATAGAAGAACCATTTTTGGTTCCTCAAAGAACCTTTCATTCAGTATGAAAAGGTATGACACTTCTGTCATGAGAACTATGGCTCTTCATTACCTCAACTGTTTCTCCTAAACAGCAATAGGATTAAATGGGGAGAAAACCGAGAGTTTTGCTTACGTCTCCCGGTTCTCAGATTATTCTGATAAGAGACTGAGCCCAGTAATCTCTTGTCTCCTCTACGGTTTCAGAAGAGATCTCAACAATGTCTCAGACTCTGATCAGACTTGCTAAGACACCAAAGTCTGCAATGAAAAGTCATTTCAATGTGAAGTAAAACATTTCTCACCAAATTATTTTAAGAACAAATGATTTGACCTACAGTATGCACAGCCATCCGCATTCATTTATTCATTTACATTTAAAACGATACATTAAAAATAAAAGTTCCTTATTGGCATTGATGGTTTGACAAAGAACCTTTAACATCCATAGAACCTTTCCATTCCACAAAAGGTTCTTTATAGTGAAAAAAGGTCCTTAAGATTATTAAAATGTTGGTTCTTTTAAGAACTGATCACTGAAAGGTTCTTTGAGGAACCAAAAATTGTTCTTCTATGGCATCGATGTGAAAACAACACATTTTGAAACCTTTAATTTACCCAAACATGAAAATTCTGTCATCATACTCATCCCCATGTTAGTCTAAACCTATGTACCTTTCTTTCTTCTGTGATGAGGGTAAGTAAATGGTGACAGCATTTCCATTTTTAGGCGCACTAAGCTATTTAGAAACATGTTCATATCCAGAGCAACTTACTTAAGTGCTTTTTTTGTAGCATTTTAGCATGGAAGTGTACAAATACAAAAAGAGTACAATTACAGAGCTGTGCTACTAATGCGATACAACACAACTCAGCAAAGAAAAAAAACAAACAAAAAAACAAGCCAACATAAGGTTGCTCTGTTCTGCAGGAGGAATGGGCGTATCTTGACTGTGGTTAGTAAGTGACAGCTTGTTGTCCAGTGTGACACCAAGGTTTTTGGCTTTCTGTGTGGGTGAGATGGTTTAGTTGTCTATTGAAATGACAAGGTCTTGGCAAGGGTAGTTCTTGGCTGGAATAAACAAGTGCTTTTTTTTTTTTTTGTAAATTCGGGCGATGGCTGTTCATCCAGGCAGAGATTCGCCATGCATACAGTGATTTGTGATAAATCCTGGTTGTCAGAAGGTGGAGAAGAGAGGATTGAGTATAACCGCAATAAGAATGATAGAGACCATGATGATGCAGTCAATGACACTGCTTAAACTGTTACTGTATGTCAACAATTATCTTATTTTTGTCTATTTTTATAAGGAATTTTATGATAAATATTTAAGAAATGGGCCAATAATTTTATGACACATAACTGAGAAGTACATTAAAGGGCTTGTTCAGAAAATAAATAAATAAATAATTAAACAAATAAACAAAGTCATGTTGTTTCACACCCATATGACTTTTGGTATTTTTTCCACAAAAAAACAAACAAAAAACAAACAAAAATAAATAAATAGCAAAATAAAAAATAAAAATAAATAAATAAATTAAATTTTCTTTCGTGGTCTACAGAATAAATAAAAAACCATAAAGGTTTGGAATGACATGAGGGTGAATGAATGAATAGTGGAACTTTTTGTCATATGCTAAAAAAACAAAAACAAACAAAAAACCATTTTGAAGATTTTTTTTTTGTCCATCCAACAGTGGTTGGATCATTGTAGGAATGAAAAAAAAAGCATTTTGACATTTCCTCTCTATTTTCTCTCATGGTCAATAGAACAAATACAATTCCTTTCTATTAGGAATGACACAAGGGTGAATGAATACATTTTTGTTTTTCACTTTTTGATTGTGGCTGTCCCTTTATCTATCTATCTATCTATCTATCTATCTATATACAATATAT
>NW_015557175.1:2043927-2084142 GCF_001515605.1 Sinocyclocheilus anshuiensis | reverse complement strand
TGAATGCACTGTAAGTCGCTTTGGATAAAAGTGTCTGCTAAATGCCTAAATATATATGCATTTGCAGCATCATTGCAGACACTGACCTCTTGAAATAAGCTGTTCAGCTTTCCAATATTCCTCAAACCGGAAGGCAACGTCCCATTACAGGCACTTCCACACCTGTGAATACAGCCATTCTTCTTGGAGACTATAAACTTTTCTTAGCATTCTTGGCTTTCACTCTGTACATCTGGAAAGAGTATGTTGCATAATTTCACAGTCCCAAGAACAGAGTCTGAAATACTTGCTATTTTTCCGGTGTTGAACGGAATTGTTTGTGAAGATGCGCCAGTGTGGACACAGATCACAGCTTGTGCGAATGTATGTTGTTTTTGGGGTTGGGTTCAGTAACTGGAGAGAGCTTCACATGGCCTCTCCAATATGTAAAACTACAGGAGCCGTCACTTTATATTTGGGAAGCTGAGGACCAAGAGCTTTTGTTTAGACAGTTTAGCCACAGATGGCGGTATGGCAATGATGGTCCAATTAGGAACTGTGACTGCACCCTGGACTGAATCCCTGTGTCATTTTTTACTGCTGCCCTCTCTGCACTCTTCCTTTCTCCTCTTTATAAATCACTGCTTGTGCTGTTGTCAGTTCTAGCCTTACAGAGCAACACACTTCCCCTGAGCTACATGATGTAGACATGCAGTGCTGAAATGGAGATTAAACCACTTTTTTTTTTTTTTTGCATTAGCCTTCTGTTACATTAATATAAAGGTATAAGAATGTGATAAACAAATTGAAGTTTTAGTGTTACAGGTTGTTGGCTGTTATTCCATTATTATAATTAATCTGCAAAGAAAGTAGATTCTGTTCAAACTCTGGTCTGGCCTCTTTTATAATTAAGAACATATTTTTTGTTGATTGCAGAGGGACTGATTTTATGCGTCTTTATATGTATTTATCAAATGTATTTTAATGTTCTTTCTTTTCCTTCAGTGCTGTAAACTATTAAATGTCAGATTTAGATATGTAGAAATGATCAGATTCATATGCATTATATAAAAATGTCAGATTTACATATAGAAAATGTCAGATTCTGTATATCTTCAGAAATTGTCAGATTTACATACAGTATATAGAAAATGGCATATTTAGATAGAAAATGTAAGAATCTCACACACACACACACACACACACACACACACACACACACACACACACACACACACACACACAGTATAACTCAGAAAATGTCAGACTCAGATATATAGAAATTGATTCACATTACAGTATATTCCCTTATATATAAATACAAATTGTCAGATTCAGATATAGCTTATAGGAATTGTCAGATTCACATACAGTATATAGAAAATGTCATTCACGTGTACAGATAATGTCAGATTTAGATAGAAAATGCCAGATTTCCATATATAAGAAATGTCAGAATCAGATATGTTTATTTAAAAATTGATATAAAATTTTTTAATTTTTTTATTTTATATGTAGAAACTGTCAGAATCACATAGAAAACTGCCTGGCAAGTAACTGAATACTGAATTACCATTCATATTTAAACATGACAAATCATGCTGTATATTAAAGTGCTCATGGCTTTTAGGTCAATGCATGTCAATTCTGAATGACCCATGTTTTGCAGTTTTTTTTTTTTTTTTAATAAATGGTCTGAGTGGCCTTGTGAATGCACTCTTGAGTGCACAGACCACTTGTCAATACTTCACTTCAATCGCCACAAGCCTCCATATCTCACCTAAACTTTCTGGCTTCATTGATCTTCACTTCACTCTAAAAGCAGCACATAAGTGGCACGGAAGTCAGTCAAAGTGTGTGCAAGGCCTCTTAGATGAGCCATTGCTCGTCCATGAGTGTGGTATGAATGTCTGCTATGTACTAGCTAATGCAATTATTTTTACGGCACTTTTTTAACACTGACTTGAAATCCAGATGTGTTTTGCTTGGGAAAATAAAGAATATTTGTTTTCTGGGTACTGTTAATGAGAAAATACGATATGACACTGATTCTCAACTGCTTTTATTTCAAGTCTGGGACTTTTTATTGGGCATAAAGCTGAAGCCCAACACAGTATCAAAATTATTTATCACACAAAACCAATGTTATTAAAATAAAAGCAAAAGGTGAATGATGTTGCAAGAAAGGCAGGGCTGCAGAGGCTACAGGTTCCTGTGTGATATTTGCTTGGACCAACAGAGGGCGTTGCTTGCTATAGCAGCTTCAAATTAGTGAAAACGGACTACAATTTCAGAAAATAAGATACAAAGCTGTTATTGGGAGGAAACAGAGGATAAAGCGGGTATACAGATTTGATGGATGTATGCATAGTCATCTAAAGCTTCTCAGCTTCTTTAAAAATATAATAATCATGACCTTTTGAGTTTCTTTATCCCCTTTAATTTTGTTTAAAAACAAACCATTCCCATGATGTCAGGGAAATATCCGATTCACATTTACATAAAATACAAGATTAACATATCTATAAAAATAAATAAAAATAAGGGCGCTTTAACCTTAAACCTTTATTGGTCACAGAGCTTATTTTAATCCAAAAGCCAATAGAAAAATCCTATTAGGTTTTTGTCAGAAGAGCCAAGGTGATGCTGACTTCCAGGCTGGCCTAAAAGATACATCATTACTGCGGTTATAGACAATTCTATAGACAGCCTCCTGGCAAGTTACTGAATACAGAATAAGCAGTCATCATCACATTAAGGTGCTCAAGGCTTTGACATCAGTATGGATGTGACAATGGATATGTATGGATGAATACCAAAGCAGAAATATCCCAGTTTTCAGTTTCAGCAATGCAACCCAACAGGTCGAGACTGCAATACACATCTTGCCAGTGTGGTGTAATGAAAGTCAGCGCTGGTGGGGCTAAAAGTCAACCATATTCCAGCTGGAAGAACATCCAGGATTCTGAGAATCAAATGTATGCAGCAGCTTTCATGATGCTTGAGCCTCTGCTAACAGTTGTCGCTCCTGGCATGATAATCTACTTAGGATGTTTGCAAGTGAGTGAGTTAAGTGAATGACTAAATAAGTGGAACATGACTGAATCAAGGTTGAGCCCAAGCTGCCGCATCACCTACTCCTGTGAGCTTGTGCAGAAAATGAGAAAAACCCTTCAGGACTCGTCCAAATTACCATGAAATGATATCCCTCCCCACTGTTAGAGATAGCTGCTGCCTCGCTTCAGCTCGTCTCCCTTGCATGACTCACTTCCTTTCCTCAGGACTCTTTAGAGAACAGAACCAAACCACTTTGCAGTTTCAGCGCGTTTGTGAAGTGAGTTTAAGAAAGTTCATCTCTGAAGGCATGAGCACCCCTTGTCTCTCTTTGGGGACAAGGGGCCCTGTTGCAGATTGGTCACACTCAGCATGTATTTTAAGCATCTTTATGAGTGTCAAGCAGAAGCTCATTTCATAACACTGAAAAGCGTGACTCTGTCCATCCATTTATCCTCCTCAACATAGACACTTTACCTTAATGTCCTTGTTGAGCATTTGATTTCTAGAATTTCTGGAATTCACTGTTGTAATTACAGTGGATGGCTGTACACATGCATTTGTTGCTGTAATAAAGCAATATGCCTTTATCAAAGATTTTCTACCCACTCACCAAACTTAGGTTTGGGGACAACATGGGAAACAAACAGAAGCTATTCACCTTATTAGATGTCAGTTTACTATCAGAATGATTTTGACTTGCAATTCAATGTAACAGTTACAGTTACAGCTACTTTAAGTTATACATAAAAATGTAATTCAAACATGCAAAGAATACACCTCTTCAATATGTTTTTAATTGCTAATTAAAAAATGAAATGAACATCAGGGGTCATATGATGCGATTTCAAGTTTTCCTTTCTCTTTGGAGCTGTCTTGATATTTACTTTGAAAGCTGACGCTCGCGATCATGGTAAGAGGCGTTACATTTCCGACGCATGCTTGTGGTGTTCGGCCAATCACAATGCACTGGGTCAGCTGGCCAATCACAGCAGACTGCACTTGTCAAAGGAGGGGGCTTTGTTGAAAACGACGTGTTTGAGAGAGGCGGGGCATATAGGACCTACAATAATGTACAGTATTTGAAAAATAATGTGTTTTTTGAACATTAAAGCATGTCAACATATTCTGTTACACCAAATACACAAAATAATGATCTTTAAAATAGCATCATATGACCCCTTTAATTACTTTGGCATCCTTTTTCGTGTGTTTCTTAGACAAAAATCAGTGAAGCAGTTATGTTGCACAAGTGCATGTATAAGGTGCAAGGAAAATGTGGTATTAATTTTAACTTGATGGTTAAATTTTTAGAGTCATTAAATTAAAACTTCAGTTTTTCAATGTTTTTAGTATAGATTTTTTTAAAAGATTCCTCCTTTTCTTTATGTGCTATATTTTCTTTATTTCAGACACTATTATTTTTCATTAATCCTGTATAGTCTGTTTGAGCCATGCATTAAGTGTGCTAAATTGAGTTTCTACTGCATAGACAGCCACCTTTTATTAAAACACCATCAGCCAGCAGTAAATTACCCCTTTAAGATTGTTCTAGGATTATGCTATATTATTATTTGAGTGAATTCATTGTACCCAAGCCAAGTTTTTAATGCTGCACCATTTAGAATATATGGGTTATAATAGGTGTTCGATAACTTGCTCATGATGAACAACACTGCACCTCATGCATCCAGTACTTTAGCAAATATACACCGAAATGGTTAATAAGAACACAAAATTAGATACCATGTGCCAGATCTGATCATAGTTTATTATTACACAGTAAAAGACACATAGTTAATGTGTTTGTATAATTTTTTTTTTGACCTGTCAGCACAGAAAGCAACCTCAACACATATACACAAGTATATATGTATATGGGTTCAATATAAAGTGCAAATCAATCACAAATTTCCATCATGTGTAACATTAGGGACAAAAAAAGAGAGAAAGCCTTGCAAAACAATCTTTTCCTATTTTGGTTTCATACTGCATTTTAAAAGAAAAATACAACAACATTGAATCTCAACATTTGAACATAAACAGGAATATGAGCGGTATAAGTGGTTTCAAGTTTTGAGAGGCGAGAGTACCATACAGTTTAATGGCTTGTGTAGCCTATAGTCCTCAGGGCCCTGGATCAAAGAAGAGAAATCACCAGGTTTTGGTGAATCTGAGACAACGAAGGACCTGCATGAACAGATCGCTTCTATTGTAGTGCATCCTGATCTTTCTGGCTATGATGTAAAATGACAATATCAACTAAGCACTAACCTAGCCTGAAACATGTCTGATTGGGACAATTTGATCACACAGAACCTCATTTTCCAATCATTCCCACTCTACATTCTACACTAGTTCTGTAACGCAGGCAAATAATGTTCGATTCGATTCTAAGTCTAGAAGTCTTGATGTTTCCTTGAGGCAGTGGTTATATAAACTTTAAATTTGGCAACAAGAAGGGTCAGTCTCCAATCTCTGCTAATCCACCATAAATCGTGATAAGGACACAATGCTTTCCATTATGTTTTTGAAAATTCTCTGAATCACAATATTAATAAAATGTTGAGCTACATGACAGAGGCTTTGAATGAGAAAAAAAGCCTTGTATCCACAGCAGTCTAACACATGCATTGTAATAATTTAACAAAATAACAGACATTTACATTTAAATGTACAACACCCTTTGATTTAGTAACGGAAGAAAAGATGTGATCAGGACAAGAGTGGCCAAACCTTCCGAACAGCATTGCCGAAAATCAAACTTTAATGCTACTTAAGAGTAGTTCACCAGCATCTTTTTAAACATCAAATGTCTTTGAGCTGGGCTGAAAAAAAAAAAAAAAACGTCTGCACTCGCTGCTGTTTCTCTGGAGATGGTTTGGACACCTTGTTGCTGAGATACCAGAAGTGCATGAAAATGGTAATGCATAATCGAGTCACTGGTCATTTAGTTTGAAAATGTTCGGCATGATGCACACACAGTTAATGTCGGACCAACCGATGGGATTTCAATGGAAAAATAGCTTTAACGTAACACAGTGGGGTTGGAAATCAGTTTAGCAGCTTTGTTTGGTACAGGTACTTCCTTGGTGTTTAATAGATTGCGATATCATACCGTATTTCCCAAACAGAAACGAACAAAGAAAAAATCCTCACTTTGCCATTGCATCCTTGCCTGTTCAACAAGAACGCAGCAGCTATTCTAGTGTTTCTGAGCAGAATCTGACTATGCTTCAATGCCCTTTTGATAGTGGTCCTATGAGACGGAAAGTGCATATATTATTATAAATACACATATACACACACAGAAAAAGAGAATTAACCAGTTTGGCCAGAAACAGGAACGCGAAATAAAGAAATCAGGGGAAAAACAAAACAAAAACAAAGGATTATTGGCGAGAGGGGATTTGATTTCATATGGGAGAAGAAAAACGCTACTGTTGCCTAGTCTCAAAACTGAAACAGCCCCATTTCCGCTTAGGGCTTGATAGCATGGATTTTAGTTTGAAACCGTTTATTGCATAGTTTGGTGAATTACTTTTAGATTTGCAGATCATTTGGTTTAAGAAAAAACAGTCATTCTGCCCTCTCCGGTTCTACTCTCTCATTTCGCTTTGGGTCCAATTCAATCAAACTGCTGTATTATCACCACACTACCAATACGGCGCCAGTGTAAGTTCACCATAAAACAAGCCATTTAATGGCTAGCCTGTGTTTTTCAAACAAGTCAGGACATATTAAGCGATGCAGATTGGTAATTTGAATGGTTAAATCACTCAGTGGTGAAACGGCTTCTTTGCTATGGAATTTGTGTTTGGACGGGAATAGTCAAAAAGTGGTTTTGCGGTAGTTTGATTAGATTTGGCCCTCGGTCCTCAGTCATTCCCAAGCCGAACACTGCCCTCCAGTCTTTGCTAGTCTGAACTTCCTCAAGCAGCACTTACAAAGAGCTCTTCCCCATTCACCCTGGGTAAACACTTTGAGAGAAATAGGCCTTTCGGAAACGTTGTATATTGCATAGTGTCGAGAATGGCTCCGTAAAACACTTTTCAGTGATTGCCCCAAATTAACCACTCGCTCTAACCGTACAATGGCTGAACCGCATCGCCCTCTCTATTAACGACAGCACTATGAAATACTGGATGTCAATTACTCTGTTAAAGCTAACAATATATACTCTATATAGCTCATAAACCCTGAATGTATACACAGCATGTGGCAATGCTCAATAAACTTTTGACAAAGTTTGCATTATAGTGGTCCCATATATCATATGACCAGCGTGTTCCCCCATGACCAGCACAGAGTCATTACATGGGTCTTATACAGTCAACTCAGAATGACTAAATAAATGATAGATTAAATCAATTTCAAATAGCTCCCAAAAACAGACGCCTAAGCAATCAAAAAGCACTATATCTATAAACCGATGCTTGCTGAATGAACTAATATTGCCCACAGAATTGTAATAAAATAAACATTTAAATAAAATAGTAAGAAAATAAATATGTATAATTCAATTAATATGTTTTTAAATAAACATTTAGGTTATTTATTTTCTTTTTTGTCTCAGCAACGCTGAGAACAGCGCGCTTGAACTCACTTCTGCATGTCATATTCACCAGGGAGTAATTTGTTCATCTGTCCAATAGGTTTGCCAAAATATGTGTTTAGATGTAGCGCTAACAATGCACTCAGGGCTTAGAATTGATTTTCCTCTCCGAGTTTATTTGTACTGCACTATTTGAACAGATAATAAGTAGAGAGACCATCCAAGAGCTTGCGAACAGTGAAAAAAAGCTCCTGTAGATCTTCAGAAAGAAGCTGAAGGAGTGCGAAGAGAAATTATCTGTCCCTTCCTGTGCATCTCTAACTCATTTCATAAATATTGTTTGGTCGTCCAGTGTGGATCGCTGACATCTACTGTTGCTGTAGTCGATTCTTATGATTTACGGCATCTGAACTTGAGTTTTTTGGTATTTTAATGAATTCCCGCACATCGATTTTTAAAGATATAGCTCTCGCCAAATGGGAGAGTTTCACAAAAAGGCTAGTGGCAATTTGAGATTTACAGCTAAAGTAGTATTAAAATATCTGTTAATAAATAAATAGTACACTCTTATTTCTATAACACATGCCAACTATTTCACATCAATGCTAGATTCAGTTTATATACACATACATTTTCTTTGCTGTAATCTCTGTAAGATATATTTCATATATAAATGGCTGTTGATTTTTTTTCCCCGATAGTATTTTCCTTTCGTTTCTAGAGATATTTTCATGGAAATAAGTCTAAAAGCTCTCTACATAATGGCCTGGATGACTTCCGCTGGATTTCATGATGACCTTGACTTGACCTACACGCGGATCGGTCTGTAAACCAGGCCGATTTCCCCTTAAACGTGTAAAACTCGTCGAATATGAAGTGATAAACATAGAATTAGGACATTCAAGATGTTTCTGCACTGGTGCATGCCTTTTTCCAGTTGAGAAGGAATGTGTCCTTGTATAGCCTCGGAAAATAAACCACTGTTTTGTCTTGCTTTAATTTTTTCTGTGTGTGTGTGTGTTTTCACTCTGCGTTTGTTTATGTGTGCACGATGGCTAAGTTTGGACTGGCAAATTGGTCTGAAGTTAAGAGCTGTCACCAATGTTGCGTTTCTTGCCAAAGAGATCCGAGGCATCTCTGTTGCGTAGATTTGGCTGGATCTTGTATCCATAGGGACTGACAGACCACCGCCACCCACCACGAGTCTCCATTCCAGTAGGTACTGCAGCAGACGGACACGGCTTGTTCTGCAGTAGTTGGAAGAGCATGGCGATCTCGGGCCCTAATCGGGTCAACATATTTGCCCTCACCAGGTCCAACGTCTCATCGTCACACTCCATCAAACTCTGCAGTAGTTTCCCATAAAACCTGTGGCGAGACAGAGAAAATTCACGCTGAGCCAGTGCGTCAACAAATTAGTGGGTTAAGCAGCATTAGAAAGCTACAGATAGTGCTGCGAATGCTCAGTGAATTTAAAGCGAAAGAACGTGTTAAGACCATTTATATTTTTTGAATGCTTCACAAATGATTTTTTAAAATATTGGTTTCTAACACAAAATCAGTCAACAGTTTGGTTTCTAGCTCACGACATAACGATTAAGAAGTACTATCTACTTCATTAAACACTTGCTGAGTTTCCACTGTTTCTGCTACTTTTATGGAAATGTTGAATTTGTACATAGGAACATCTGAATGGAAATGCACATACACATGCTTAAAATTTGCATACAATTTTAACCATAGACTGAAGTGGGTTTACTGAAGTCAAAATGTGCATTAAGTTAATGCAAAAACAATGTTGTGTTTTTACCATTTAGCTAAACGCAGCTTAATGACACAATATAATGCGTATAACAGTTTTGCAAACACGTATCACATTAAATGTATATAAAATGCAATTAGATGAATTTCAGAATGTTTTTTGACTCACTGTAATCTTTATATGCAATTTCATAATTGAAACTTGTATGTCTTTTTGTGTCAATTTAGGACATTTAAAATATATTCACTTTAAATGTAATATCAAATTACAAAATACAGTTAAAATTATAATCAAGTACTTTACATGTGCTTTAGTATGTTAGTCAATATATCAAAATAAGTGTACTTTTTAAAAGCATTAATATTTTTTAAAATCTATTTAAAATTTAAAATATTTTAAAATCTAATGTAAAGTAAAACCTTTAGAGATTATAAAAAAGTGCACTTTAAATATACTCTTTATACACTTAAGTAGCCTTTTATTTCAGTAATATTATATTATCTGCAAGCGCAGTTTATATTTAATAAAATTAATTCAATACAATTTTGCACACTTCTTTTTCACAAGGGAATCCACCTAACTGATTCTTTCATTTCCAAATTTAGTATGGTCAACCCTTTTTCTGTTTTTGTGTACACCATAAGATGAAATCGTTTCATCCGGTTCAGGAGTCTTACCTGTTGGGGAAGTGGCTGGGTAGCTGAGCGACCTCTGCAATGGCTTCTGGGTTTGATTTGGCCACTGTGCAAATGTCCAGCTTGCTGTAACACTCCTCTTGAACCTCCAAAATCATCCTCTGGAAGGTGGAACAACGTCTGACTGTTAGAAAGATCTTGGAAGTGATGCCATTGGCAATGCACTTCAAGCTTTCTTTCACAAAAGCCTTACCCTGCAAAATCAACAGGAAACTCCATGTCAAGCACAGGCCTGAACTGTAACTTCAGTCCATCTCATGAAACTGGAAAGGTTTTTATTATAATAAGCAGAACCTTGGGCACTAAAAAGTAATGATTTTCAAACAAATCATTCATTTGAATCAGTTCTATGTAACGATTCGTTTGAATCAATTTTCAATGTATTAACTTGGTAATAAGATCTTTGTTTGAGGTAAAATTGGCGGTCAAATCACTAAAGCAACAATTATTGTGATACAATGTTAGTCTATATAAGGCCATCAATTAAGAAAGCATTTATGAATCACTCTGTAATAAGAACTTTTGAAAATAATAGCTCCCATCGGGCCTTTTTCAGATCTCAGTGGACTTCAGCCGCATTCATTTGACAGGATTCATCCAATCCCATTGCTTCTTAGCTTCCTACTGTCTGCTGAGATGGCGCCTTTGACTTCAATAGGATATTGTGTATCCATCGATGAACTGATATATCTTTATTGTTCTTTGGCTTGAATTGTATGCAAACGTACATACCTGAGTGTCGAATTTAGCAGCACTGTAGAGAAAGGACTTGCAGATTTCGTGCATGCCATCTGTGTCACACGTTGAGTTTTCAAGACAGGCAAAGGCACCACAGCCCACCTGGAGCGCACTGTTCAAGCAACGCGCCACATCCGCTGCAAAAACAAAATCACCGTTAGATTTGACAAGAACATTAGCAGAATCTAAAAAGCAATCTTTAGCACATTTCTTCTTTTTTATTGTCAGTGGTTAAAACCATACAGTACTTCAAGTTGTATTTGTCAAGTCCAAACCAAATATATTTGGCAATATATACAGTATATATATATATATATATTGTATGATATGGAGGTACAGTATATTTTATAGTTACACATGTAGAATGCACTGATGCCCGCCCACTTTTCAGTGGAGCTGGTTACGGAAGTATTTTTCCCATAGAAATGTTCAAAAAGTCTTTGTTAAAGCATTATAAGACTGGACCAAAACCAACCAGCTATGAGGAGAATCACAACAGTACAAACTTTAATTTGAATCCAAAAAGTGGTGGTCACACTTTAGTTCCCAGCATTAAGTAACTATTAATTATGACTTTTGCCTTAATAAACTCCTAATTTGCTGCTTATTAATAGTTAGCATGCTTGTAATATGCATGCTAATAAGCAACTAGTTAATAGTGAGAATTGGTCCTTAAAATAAAGTGCTACCAAAAAAGAATATACAAATTGGACATAAGCACAAAGGTATAAGATTGTGTACAGTTTTACTGAAGGGAAGAACTACAATCCCATGAAGCATTGCGAATGACATAATTATATTAAAACAATGGAGAAATATAAAACTATTCAAAGTATGCAATAATTTTATTGCAAAATATGCATATATATGCAAACATTTATGTATTTTGAGAGCGTAGAAAGACCGACTCGATTACATCATTTGCGGCTCTTCATGGGAGTGGGTGGAGCTTTGCTTGCTGTGACTCTCTGATTGGTGGAATTTTCTGTACAGCATCATGGGTAATGTAGTTTTTCACCAAGAATTCCACTATTAAATGAGATTATTTTAAAAATAGACAGATGGGTTCAACAAAACAATATACAATCAATTAACAATCTCAGAGCTCACAGTAGGTCTGTCTTTAAAGGTTTACCAGTTATTGTTAAAAATAAATTTTCCTATGGAGAATGTGAATGGGGTTTTGACTTCCGGAACCCGACTATTCTGCTCTATATCAGGTCCGTTCAGTCTATAAAAGCTGTGAATACTCTGCATACCCAAGAAATTTGAGAGGATGAGTTTGGGGACTGGCTTAGTAATATTAACATTACTATATATTCCCTTGTCATTTGAGGTGTAAACATAAAGCTTACATAATAAAATGTTGGGAATACGTATGTAACTGCCCATGAATTGTTTATTTGCCAAACAACTGTAATTTTCTGCAAATCAGTTATGGAGGGATTTGGGTGAGCGGATCCGCAGCAACTTCACCATCTGCATTTTATTGCTTAGAATAGTCATTATTGCACGTTCCCATTGATTTGTTGGCATGTGGGTGATTTCACGCATGAGGAAAGCGGTCTGCGAATTGTTCGCCCAAATCAAAAAAGTTGTTGCCAGATCTCAGTTGCCGAAAATGTTAAAAGTCCACTGAAGACATATCTACTTAAATTTTTTAAAATTGACAAATTATGTTGAATGTACATGTTATTCGGCAACATGCTTGAGCAAACTAATTAAATTGGAACTATTCTGAGGACTGTTGTTCCATTTGTTTTCCCCATGCTTGACAAATCTTGACAAAATATTTCAGATTCTGCAATATTTCTCGTCATTAATCCATCCATCCATCCATCCATGGGATTCTCTGCTCAGTCATTGAAACAAATTAACTTCCTTCTAATACATGGACAGTTCAGCTTGTACTTTCTCAAAGAAGAGAGACCTGGATAAAAGCCACTGAGGGTTGTTGAGGGAACAGTCTTTGGAGACAGTCTGGACTCCCAGTGTGAGGAACAGGCAGTTAATGCTGGAACATATTCTCATGGGAAATTATTTAAGGAGAAACACATTGTATGTAGTAGCAATGAACTTGTGAAACCATTTAGGCAAGATAATTAATTCCTCACCTTGCTTACAAGTGAACACGGGATCATTTAGAAGGGGACACATTCTCATTATCACCTCCCAGCCCATGGGATGTTTAAATACCACTCAGTCTGGGGGAACTATAGTACAAATGCTCCACAAATACTAGGATTTTATGTGTGGCTTGGTGTGAGTTTCCAATTTCCATTCAGTTTTGATAGCAAGCCAGATTTCGACTTAAAATGACAAATAACAACAAGCCTGACTAACCACTTGACACCATGAAATATATAGCAACTGAGCCAAGCAGTGGTGTCATTACTCCACTCCACTCTCTGCCATAAATTTTATGGGTATTCCAGCCATTTTTCTGTTCTTGGAACTGTGACCCAATGAATGAAGAATATCCACAGCAGGCCTTGTGGGGTTCTTGTGGTAGTCTGTGCATTCTGTGCCCTGCGTTTGCCCCCGTAGTCAGGGAGTGAGAGAGAGGGTTGTAGGGCATGTGTGCCACAATGTATTGGGTCCTGCTAACTGTCTCTTTTGGCACAAGACCCATTGTTTCCATTACCCTTACATGTGACAAGACAATAACGTTCAGCGGGGTGAGAAAGAGGGCCAAAACCGCCACCTCTAACATTTCCACGCCAAAGACTATAAATGCTTTGCTGCACAAACTCGTAGCCTGCAGGGCCAGGATCCCACGTCACGCCAAGAAAGAACCTCAGGGGTGTGTGTGTGTGTGTGTGTGTGTGTGTGAATGTGTGAGAGAGAGAGGCTGGTGGTGCTACACACTCACTTTACTGTATCTGAATGAAAATAGCCTGTGTGTTGCTGTCAATGCTGTTGGCAAAAGGCAGACTTCTGAAATAACCAGAAACCCCCCAAATGTCATGCAGTGAATATGTCTATTGTCCATAGGAGCAGGTTAGGGCAAGATCTTAGATGTACATTCTGTTAAGGCCATTTGCTCATTGTGCACATTAATGAAACATTCTGGGTTCAATAAAAGTTAAACTCTATTGACAGGCATTATTGGCCTAATGTCAATTACCACAAAATATAATATCAACTTGTCCATGATTACTTTAATAAAAAGCATAAATCAGGGTTACAGTAAGATTCTTTCAATGGAAGTGAACAGTGTCAACCTGTAGACGTTATGTTAGCCACAAGATGAAAACAGTACGTTAGTTAGCATGATTTTGTGAATTGTGATTTTTCAGTTTTCCTGCTTAAATAAAGCACATTTTAAGAGAAGAATCAGAAGAAGAGAAGTGCATTTTATTATTATATAAGCCACACATTTTCTGGTTTTAAATAATAAATAAATGGGCCTATTTACTTCCATTGTCAGTGACTCCTCATATAACCAAGATTTATATGGTTATGGGGAGTCAATTTTGTAATATTTTGATTATATTTTAATTTAGTATTTCAATAATAAATAAAAATAATTATTTTTTTATAAAAATAACATCAAGAAGAACAAATATTAATAAATATTAATATTATAAAAAATAATAAAAATAAATAATTGGCAGGGATGAGTCAAAATTATTTTTGTGAACTTGCATTATTTTACAAAGCATGATTCGTTGCCTTGTATAACAAAAATATGCCATTTTTTAACATTTATTTTTAAATAGCTGAGCTCTAGTGGTAAATTTAACCAACCAAAGGAATATAAAAAAAAAAAACACACACAACACAAATGAGACAATATCTCAATTTATAGACAGCAAGAAAGATGGTCTAGTTTAAAATGCTCTTCCAGCCTGGTCAGGTTGGGGTTTAGCTGGTTTAACTGGGTATCCATTTGTTCTCTAAGTTTAACCAGCTAGAAAAATGCCCAAACCCCTCTAAAAGCAGCCAACACACTAGCTACGTTTCCATCCACCTATTTTTATGCGCATTTTGGAATATCGCATTAAAAAAACCGCTGGATGGAAACGCCAAGATGCGCATAAATTCTAAAATTGCGCATAAAAAAACGTATGCACACATTTGAGTAGGATAAACTTTTTATCCGATAAGAAAAAATGTGCATAAACTACGATGGAAACACATTTACCAAATAAATTCCTCCATGCGCATCGAAAAAGTCATGTGACTTTGTGCTATGTGATGGGATAACTTGACTAGCAGCAGACCGATCTCGTTCACAGCATCTATATGTTGTTATGGTCATTCTGAAATGCCTGAGCAAAGTCTGTTGTCAAAGTATTTCTGTATAATTGTCTTACACGACTACGTTCCCAAACAGCAGCATCCACCTCTGAAAGCATTGACAGCATTTATTGTGTTACATCTGCTCGCTCTGAGGTGCAAGTAATTTATATCATATATGAAAATTATTATATTCAGTGGCTTCTCCTATATTCTTAGTGATATTTAGTGCCACAGTTTACCAGGAAGTGACGATTTTGTTTCTCTTTGACTCGTTGGATGGAAACGGTGCTTTGTTCGCATATGTTTTATGCAATATTCCAGTTTTGTGCATAAGTTTAATTCAAATCTTTGGATGGAAACATAGCTACTGTCACGGGTGTCTGCTGTGCAGGAGCGAAGGATTATGAGATGCAGGAGATTCACGAATCACAGTCTTTAATAATCCAAATAGGGGTAACAAAGGGCAGGCAGGAACACACACAGAGCACATAGTATAGACGTTTAACACTGGACAAAGGAACCCAGGAACAGACACCACTATATATACACAAGACTAAACGAGGGTAATTGACGTGACACACCTGAACCAAACGAACACAACCAAACAAGGGAGAAACTGGGTCACGGGGAGCACATGGGGAGAAAACACAACAAAACAGGTACATAGGTCTGACATCAACTCCCCCTCCCGGAAGGCACGTCCTCGCACCACATACAATCAACAAAGGGGGTGGGAGGGTAGGTGCCCTGGAGGCCTCTTAGAACTGGCTTGTAAAAGACGGGAGGCCTCCAGGGTGGTACCGGTTCCGGGAACCATGGTGGAGCAGGCAGTTCGGGGAGCCATGGCGGAGTGGCCTCCATGGCCTTGGCCTCGGAACTCTGCCCGGCCCCTACGGCCGGAGACGTATAGTCCCCCCCAAAAAAATGTTTCTTGGGGAAGACTCCGGATCCCCTGGCTGGAACTGGATCTGGGCTGGGCTCTGGGCTAAACTCGGGATCTGAGGCCCTCTCTGGGCCTAACGTGGGAACAGGAGCCCTCCCTGGGCTTGACTCGGGATTTGAGGCCCTCCCTGGGCCTAACGTGGGAACAACAGCCCTCTCTGGACTTGAGTCGGGATCTGAGGCCCTTCCCGGGCCAGACGCGGGAACCACAGCCCTCTCCGGGGCTTCGAAACAAATTATCATCTTTTAGTCCCATCCGGAAGCAAGCATTAACAGTACGATCGCTCCAGCTCACCTGATGTAACACGGTCAGAAACTCCTCCACATACTGCTCCAAAGACCGTCCCTCCTGCTGGAAATTGAAGATAAAGTCCTCAGCCCAATTCATCCTGTTTGATCCAGTGTTCTGTCACGGGTGTCTGCTGTGCAGGAGCGAAGGACACAGAGACGCAGGAGATTGACGAATCACCGTCTTTAATAATCCAAATAGGGGTAACAAATGGCAGGCAGGAACACACATAGAGCACATAGTATAGACCAGGGGTGTCAAACTCAATTTCTGGAGGGCCGGAGCCCTACAGAGTTTTGTTCTAACCCTGCTCCAACACACATACCATGTAGTTTATAAATAAGCCTGAAGGACTTGATTAGTTGGATCAGGTGTGTTTAATTAGGGTTGAATCTAAACTCTGCAGGGCTCCGGCTCTCCAGGAATTGAGTTTGACACGCCTGGTATAGACGTTTAACACTGGACAAAGGAAACCAGGAACAGACACCAATATATATACACAAGACTAAACGATGGTAATTGACGTGACACACCTGAACCAAACGAACACAGTCAAACAATGGAGAAACTGGGTCACGGGGAGCACATGGGGAGAAAACACAACAAAACAGGAACATAGGTCTGACACATCAGTCTGGGAGACCAACTAAGGCCAGCAAACAAGCTTAGGCTGGTTTAAGATGTTTTTTCTCCCAGCATGGATCCCATACATGTCTCCTCTAAAGTTCTCATCAGTATCTCAAACTGTGCTCAGCTTTGCCATGATACCAAAATACTAAAGTAAGAGATCTCAATACGAACTCAGGTGTCTCAAATTCTTCCAAGTATAAATGAGTTGTGCTATCCAAATTAATATTGCTATTGTTTCTTTTTTCAATCATCCAATTTAAGGATAAGCATCCAAGACAAAGTTGATACATCAACGAAAAGCAACTGAGAACTCCTAAATTATATCTCCTGAGCTATGAAAGAGTCATAAAAATGATAAACATCTTCATTTTAATACCAAATACAATTGTGTCCCTTTCCTACACTCGCTGTTAGCCTCGGGACAAGTGATGGTGAAATGTTTGCATGACTGGCCTCTCTTAACAGTGAAACAGTTTTCCTTGTAAATACATAACTAGAAGTTGTTCTGCTTCACTTTTCTCAGAATCAGAGCAAAACTGTACCGTGGTGTGTATAAACTCATGTGATCTAACCTGAGGTGGCTTGCTGACCCATGTCTTAGCCTTGGGGTGCTTTAAAACTATTTTCCGTAAAAAAAGTAGTTAGCTTAATTGTATTGAATGTACACTTGAAGTGTATTTCAAATCTAAAAAAGTATATTTTTTAAAAGTTGCATGCAGATAATATAATATTACTGAAATAAAAGGCCACTTACGTGTATTTAAAGAGATACACTTTCATGACTATATTTCTTAACACACTTAAGTACACTTAAAAAATTACTTTGTAATAATGTCAAATTAGAAGTTTTACTTTAAAGTACATTTTAAATCATTATGTTTAATAATCTTGTGTGGTGCTTTACAGAAGTACAGTTATTTTGATGTGCTGACTAACGTACTAAGCATTTCAAATTATAATTTCAAATGTAGTGTGTTATTCAATATTTTATTTACAAACGTTAATATATCACCATTGCAAATGTGTAATTACAAATATATTTCATTTCATAACATACACATTTAGATAGAAATGACATTAAAGTATATTTTAGTTTACCAGCGTATTTAAACGTATTTCAAAGACAATAGAAAAAAATGAAATAACATAAAGATGCACATAAGTCCTACTTAAGTGGGTCAAAAAGCACTTTTAAGTGCAGCTAACTGCATTAAATATAACCGATAATAAATGTCTATTTAATTGCAAAAAAATGCAACAAGTGTCAGAAAACATTACATTAAATTTGCACTTAAGTATATTCTTTTAAACTATATTATTTCTGTAATAAGTTCTCTTTTTAAAAGTATGCAAAAGTGTACTTTTTTGTCTCCTCAGGGCTATTTTTAATTTAATGTATGATGAAGCCAAATCAGGGAAATACTGGGACTCCAGCAAAATAGAGTTACGGATGAGTTGAGCCACACAGTTCAGGGATTGTCCCTTCACTTACACTGTACAGAAGAGACTTAAAATATGGGCTTGATATTGCATTTTATGCTTTCATAGAGCACTTATTGTATTGCAGTGGGAAAACAGGCACGATGATTAGATATATTGTGACTAATGAAACATGAATACAGCTTTGCCGGCTGACTCTAATAATTTTGAGGGTACTGCGATGTGCTCCGACAGGTCAGGACTCATTTGAGATTCAAGAAAACACATCAATAGACAATGCACAGTCTTGTGTTTGCTTTCTCTCTTACTCTCTCGTGTATCATCAAGTGCTGTAAAACTTCTAATGGGTAAGTTATCAGAGACCCTATATACGGTTCTCAACAGGTGATATTACACTTTTCCACAAAGACTAGGACGAATTGTTGGAATGAATAATTCATTTTCTACACTTACATAGCTACCTGTTCAGATTGCGGAGCGTGTGACCCCGACTTGAACCTGTGGCACTTGAGTGTCAGTGTTTCACACCAGACCAGTATGCATGACTTAGCTAGACCTCGCAGATTTGGAGATGACACTACAATTGTCTTAATATGTCAGGCAGAGTTCATTCATTTACAACTGGAATTTTTCATTATCTGGGATCCCATCTGTGGTTTTATCATATTCTCAATAAAGGAATAGTTTACCCATAAATGAAAATTCTGTCATCATTTACTCATCCTCAAGTTTTTCCAAACCTGTATGAGTTTCTTTCTTCTGCTGAACACAAAATAAGATATTTTAAAGAATGTGTGTAACCAAACAGTTGCTGGTCACCATTGACTTTCATAGAATGGAAAAGAATACTATGGAAGTCAACAAGAAACTCTTTGGATACCCACATTCTTCTTTTATGTTCAAGAGAAGAAAGAAACTTGACAGATCTGATGACAGATTTTTCATTTTTTTGGATGAACTATTCCTTGAACTAGGGTGTCCTCTTTTGTTTTGCACATGTCCTGGTCGGGATTTCTAAATTGCCTAAAATGTCTGGGTTTTGGCTTTGTTTTCCTATTGACATGCTTCACAGTCCTCATACATTATATGTACATGTATCTGCATTGCTTTGACAGTTCTCTGCAGATCCCACCTACTTGCACACGACGACTGGTCAGGCATTATGTATAATGCCTGCACACTAGGTCAATTTTGACTACAAAACCAAAACCTGGACATATTAGGCAATTTAAAAATCCTGACATGTTCAGGAAAAAGAGCACGTATGGTAACCCTGTCATCAACTTACAACTGATGATGGCATTGACACCGAAACGTCTTCAGAAAATGAGACATAAAGTCCAGTTGTAAAGGAATGAACTCCATAAAATATATAATGATTTATTTAATGCAGCTTCTCATTTTGATTTCAGCATTAAGAACTGAAATGAAAAGAATGGACTTTTTAGGATAAAAGGATCTTTTGGAATTATTAGTGCACCACTGTCTCTTTGTCTCAAAAGTACTGAGTCAGTACATGTCTCTCTGACAACTAAATACAACAGGAAGTTATGCAAATACCAAGTGGAGTTTGACAAAGGTTTCCCGACCAGACACAGAACAGAGTGTCCCACACCACACACAGATCCACTTTTTGACACTTGGACGAGGTTTTCTCTGCAGCATATTAATTACTGACTTCATTCAAGATAAAGCAAGAACCTTTTGTAACACTGACACCAGATCTTCAGTTTCAATATAATGAGCAGCAGGTCAGAACAATTCATCATCTTTAATAGTGTTGGGACCTTTCAGGTGCACACAATGACATTTAAAGCATCCATTGTGCTTAGTCGATTAAAAGTTAGTGTAAGCGAGCTGCTCGCCCTCCAGTTCTCTACCTGTACAACCTGTCATTTTCAAATGAACCTGAAGACCTCTGTTAGCTGGCTCAGGTGAATGCGATGAGAGCTGAAACTTGAAGCATGCTTATATGACCTCACTGGGGAAGGCCTTTCATATACAAACCACTCACTGGATCTACCTCAAACTCTTTCACAGATAATTATTAACCTACATCAGGAATGGAACAATGCTTTATAGATATCTAGAAAGAAAGTACTGTAATGATTTGAATGCATGTGGAAATGTTTTAAAACATTTCTGCTGGGTATAAGAGAGTTTAACTGTATCACTTTTGGGATTTCACTCTGGTTTGGTTTTGATCATATTAGGATTCTGCAGGTTTTGAATTATATACATTGACAAATCTGCCTGTCCAATATGATGCCATAACTAAAAATACAGTATGACAGAAAAAAAAAAAACTTTTACAGAAATTTTTACTGTAACTTGGTAGTTGTGGTTGTCAAAATTATATAATGATATATTATTAAATGATATAATGTCAATATACCAACATATGTAAGCTATTGGAATCTGTCTGTTACTGTAAAATGTGGTAATAACATTATGGAAGACAACATGATGACTTAAATCCATAAAAATCGGCAACTGTACCTAATAATAACATTAAGACAGAACCAGTGTCACCCACACAAATGTAAAACACCAGTAACTGAGTAACACACACAATGATCCAATTATCACACAAGAAAGAATGCTGTAGTAGTGAATATCAGCATGATTGGGATTTCCTGTGATAAAGCCACACTGATATTCAGGACACAGAAAGAAGTTAATATTCAAATTTCATATAGAATTTGGCCAATTATGTAACAAAAGAAGCCAAAGCATAAAGCTTTGCATGTTGCAATTCACACAGCAAAACAGACAAATGGAGCAGTACAAACAGTGAAGTGCCCCAGTGCTGTTATATGAAATATCAGAACTCTTAGTATCTTGTTCGATCAATCCAATTAAAGGACTGGGAAATATAAATAAATGTGATGATTTACCCAGGGAATTCTGGGAACAATTCTCAATAAATTAAGAGATGATTCATATTTTGTGCCATAAAATATATGCTTTCTAATGTAAATTATAATATGGTCCATACTTTATACACTTTATATACAATATATATATATATATATATATATATATAAAATTATTTTTTTTCAAAGTTGTAAATAAAGATTAGTTACGTTTTCAAAAAAAAAAAAAAAATTTCAGTCTTTCTACTTCAAATTTTCATGTTTAATTTCATGGAAAATTGATTCTACACCATTTCTTTCAGTGTACTGATGTGTAATATGCATAATTGTATTGCATTGCGTTGTTGAATTTAATAATAAAAAATATTCTCCACATATGCCTGGCTGTTGTTGTAAATAATAATTTTATTCTGAACTGACTTGCCTAAAGTTAAATGACAATAATGCAATTGATACTTTTTTACTTACAAGGAACGTGTATATACATTTTCTATTCAATTCTAAGGTAATTATAATTTATTTTATTTTATTTATTTTACAATTTTACATTAAAAGTATTGTCTTTAAAAGATCCTATACTATTTTTACGGTATGTGGTAAGGTAACCAATGAACAGGTTTTTACTCTAGCATTTTCTCCCCAATAGAAACTCCTGCTTTTGAGGCTGAAAGCCGCGGCGGAATCATCATGCACATTCATTCATCGCGCTCAATGCATCAAAAGAAGCTCATCATGAGCTATGATGAGTCCCTCATATGCAGGTCAGAGGATGAACACGATATCCACTGATGCATCTGTCATAGATCAGGTCAATAGATGCATTGGATGAGAGCTCATCATAGATATATGACAGCTCTCATATGATCTAGCCTCCACCAAGCGAACCCAATGCATGCGTGTCAGCACACAACCGGCTCATTATTCCCGAACGCTTCCTACTTACAGGGGCTGTTGTGGGAGAAGCGTGCTCTCCTGGGCGAGTAGGATTCGTTCTGATCCAGTTCATACGCGGAGGCGATGAGCACGGCGAGCAGCAGAAGTCCGGTCCTTAGCGGCATCTCTCACTAAATGACACTGGGGCTTTTATGAAGGGCAATAAAAGAGGATTTCCTTTATGTCTCGCGCGCTGTACGGTACGTGTTCTCGGCGACTTCGTTGAGGAAATGCGTGTGATGTGGGCAGTATCATGAAGGCTCTGGCTGTCCGGCTGATCTCTTCAGCGATTTCTTCTTCCAGCCGCGTGCATGACAGGAGCGCAGGTCGCCCTTTATATATGCCCGAGCATCACGAGCTCGCCGCTCAGCCCAATCACATCACAGCAGGCGCTCCAACACAGCCTCAGCACAAACTTTCATTCATTGATCCGTAGCATTTAAATGGGCTTCTCATATGGCGTAAAGTTTGCTGTTCTATTTGACTTGGGAAAGGTGATTGGGAAAACACTCACATCCGCGCACTGTTGTCATATACAAATACACACGTCCACTTCAAAGAGCGCGTGGCATATTTGATCCTCCATAACGTCACAACAGAGCTCATGTGCGCTTCAGTTCAACTTTACCCTACTGAACGAAGAAAGAAAGAAAGAAAGAAAGAGCTAAAAGTGCATGAACCCCTCTAAAACCAGCAACCAGACAACAAACCAGCACGGTATTTATTCTTTAATACACTCTTAAAAATAAAGGTGCTTCACGATGCCATAAAATAACCTTTTTTTTTTTTGTCTAAATGGTTCCATAAAGAGCCTTTAACATCTGAAGAACCTTTCTGTTTCACAAAAGGTTCTTTGTGGCGAAAGAAGGTTCTTCAGATTATAAAAAGGTAAGAAAGACACAACCTTTGACTGAATGGTTCTTTGTGGAACCAAAAATGGTTCTTCTATGGCATCGCTTGAAGAACCTTTTGAAGCACCTTTATTTTTAAGAGTGTACCAAACATTGCTTACTATTTATCACAATAGCTAGACAGCTACAGAATGTTTACAATATTTCTATGAAAAACAAAAATCAGCGTTTTAAACCTGACTTGGATGATTTGCTGGTTGTTTAAGATGGGCTTGCCAAGCTGGTTGTCCTGCTTGACAAGCTCAAAAGTTACCAAACTCCTTAAAAACCAGCGTCTGGCACATCCTTATAATATATTACACAAAAAGATCCGCTAAGACATAACGATTTATTTCATTTTAAATGAGTAAACCGGTCCATTAAATAACATGGCATCCATATGACCCCAGTCCTGTTATTCTAATGAACCCAAGTCTGATTACGCAAGTCTAAAGATCATTACTGGCCTTGGCAAATGACAGTTTGTTTTTCTTTATCTTTTTGTTTCATTCAGTAATCCTTGCAGTGTTATATTTCAACTGTCTGCTAAAGCGTTACCACCGGATCGCGTTTTAGTCAAATGTATTGCGTTCTTTGTTTTTCTTAATGTCTTTGAGCATTTGAAGTCATTCAAATGACTCGCATTTTTATCGCTTTGGCATTTTGATGGACCCTCTGCAATAATGCCGCTATTGTTGGTGAAGCAGGCGGAATCGTCTCTAGCTGACAGATAAACTACGCAGTTATTGACACAAATCATGTAGCGTATGGAAAGCATCACTGTGTTGACTTTGCGCGACTCGCAACTCGCGCACTGGAGCTTGCGCAGGGCGCACGCGTAACGCGACACTGAACTCCGTTCGTGAATAATCGCCCAATCAGCACAGTCCTGTTTAAGTGAGATATCTGCTCACTTTTAGCCTTGAAGAAAGGAAAAAAGCAGTATTTTATTCTGAACACCCTTTAATTCCTAAAGGGACGGGCAATACATGAGCGTCTTGTTGTGACTGAGGCCAGGGCAGGTTGTCACACTTTTTACTAAATATTTCTCAGAGTAGGTTTATTTGTGAATTTTTGTATAGGCACATAACTTGATTTCTTGCTACATACAAAGTTTTCATCATGATTGTCCAGGTAATGTTTATTTAGCAAATGCCGACCCTTTGTGTCCAGCATGACCCTATATGGGGTAAGTTGTCACATAGGGAACCTGCCATTAAACAGCCTGTCCAGGCTTTTCAGCACTATTTAAACAGCAAAACTACAATATAAAACATAAAACAGCTGAACAAAAAAATACAGCAAAAATGTAGACATTGTACAAAATATGAAACTATTGTTTTGGCCAGTAATTGAATTAAATCAAATTCCAACCTGACATTATAAAAACAGCCTTGTCTTGAGAACACGTTTAATTTTAATTTACATTTTTTGGTTTAAATCAACCTTCATTATATAGACTAACCTCATCTTAACATATTCAGTGTGTAAACCTGATTTTCTGTTATGTTTATTGACATTTCACATTTCCTTTAACCCAAACACAACACAATAAAATGTAAAATTCATACTTTACACCGAACCCCACTTTTGCTGACTTTTCGTTTGACAAAGCCCTCAGGTTGAAGCATTCAAACAACTCTTTTTTTATACCATCACCAGTTATTTCATCAGCCCTCAAAAAACATTCTTAATTTCCTGAGTAACATAAAGTGCAACATCTGAATGCTTTTCCCATCTGTGAGAGTGGTGTACATTCAGCAGGTGTTTCCAAGTGAAAACACCATCAATGGATTGTGAGTCATTAATGGATTTGTGCCGCCAACCCCCTACTTACAGGTCACCACATCCTCTGCAATGCCATCAGATGAATCAGAAGGTCTTATCTACTATTTTGCCTTGCAAAACTGTTCAACATTAGCACAGTGAAAGCACCATAATGGGTCAAATCACATCATTGCAGTGTACCTATTCAAAATGAACCAGTGGTTTTGATATATTCCACATTTTGAAGAGCTCTTAACATCTAAAGAACATTTCTTTAAACATTTGTTTCCCTAGTGATGCTTATACACAATGCAACCTTAAAGGGTTAGTTCACCCAAAAATGAAAATTAGGCTGCGCTTTACTCACCCCAGATGCATCCTAGGTGTATATGACTTTCTTCTTTCAGACGAATCCAGTCGGAGTTATATTAAAAATTGTCTTTGATCTTTCAAGCTCTATCGTTGTACTCGGTGGGTGTTGCAGTGCTTAGGTTCACATGACGTGAAATAAAAAGCACCCTTCCACAGAAAAAAGTGTCTCACACGGCTCCGGGGGGTGAACAAAGGCCTCCTGTAGCAAATCGATGCGTTTTTGTAAGAAAAATATCCATATTCAAAATGTAATAATCCCTTGAATCTAGCTTGTGGTAGCAGTTGTACACGGAAGCAGCTCTGGGCGGATGACGTATGAGGTCAGCTTTGCGCATGCGCCGGTGAGTCTCGTGAAAACCAACGTTTGTTTACAGGATCAAAGGAAGCAAAGTTTCCTTACTTTAGCAAAGGAAAACCAGTCTCCTCTTGGCTTATATCAAAATCCTCCGACATTCTTCTTTACAAATCCTCGTTTTGTACTTCTAATTAGTGACCGTTGTTTTGTTTCGATCTCTCCGCGTGCGTCACTTCTGAGCGGCGCATGCGCAAAGCTGACCTCATATGTAATTCCCCCGAAACTTCTTCCGTTTTACAACAGTGAGCGCAAGCTAGATTCAAGTGATTATTACATTTTGAATATGGATATTTTTCTTACAAAAATGCATCGATTCGCTACAAGAGGCCTTTGTTCACCCCCCAGAGCCGTGTGAGACACTTTTTTTTATGGAAGGGTGCTTTTTATTTCACGTCTTTTGGACTGAAGCAATGCAACACCCGCTGAGTGCAACGATAGAGCTTGAAAGATCAAAGACAATTTTTAATATAACTCCGACTGGATTCATCTGAAAGAAGAAAGTCATATACACCTAGGATACATCGGGGGTGAGTAAAACGCAAACTAATTTTAATTTTTGGGTGAACTAACCCTTTAACTTGCTATAATACAAGTGAAACCCTGTCAGGGACTTTAAGACTGTTAGGGAATGAACTCTTTTGTTTTCCCAACAATTTAGCGGTTTCACCGGTAATGGTGAAAAATACAAATTGGGGTTGAAGAGTGGAGGGAAAGGTCAACCTCTTTTCATTTAGGGCATTCAGATGTATACGAAAGCAAATAAAGAAGAGCTCTGAGACTTGAGGTTCACTAATTTTAAGAAATTGTTAGGTTGTAGTATTAGACTTCCGCTCTTTACAGATTCCATTAAATTGGAAGGATTCCTCTCGAGCTTCTTTTCACTTTAATATCTGGAAAAAGCTTTTTAAATTATGTTTTTAAAATCTTTACCGTTCAGGGGTTTGATTTGTAGACATTTTTATGGTAAGTCTGTAGCCTTATTTACTGCAGTAACTTTACACTTGAACTGAAACTAATATATTGCTCTTCTCAACTTCTAGTGACCTGCTTCATTTGTCAATTATATTGCTAGCTTTACAAAAACACACACAGCATAAAATCAAGCAGATCTTGTGTCTGCTACTCCAGGAAGGTTCATTCTTGTATTCTCTCAGCAACTTATACTTGCCTTTATAAGCTTTGGTCAATAGACGCCAGTATGATCTCAAACTGTGATTGTGCCAGCCTGTTAGTAACTGAGCAACTACAGAACGTTAGAATTCATTACATAATTGTGTTTAATATAATTTTTTGTTATCACCAAGGTGAAGAAAGCATTTCGACAAACAGGATGGAGTATGATAACAGGGGTGCCAGTTCAGTCACACATCACACCAGTCAATCAATGCCTCTCTGCATGTGTGCACTAGACCCATGCCAAAGCAAATGACTTTTAGATTACATTAGTACTTGCAGTTCTGAAAGACCATGTTTTTGGGCAACCTTACATGTTATCCAGTGTTTGCATAATGATGCAGGTTTATAGCAAGCTATATACACGTAATTACAAACAATGCATCAAGAATGCATTCAGAAACAAGTTCACAGAGTTCCAAGAGTTGCATTTCAGACCGTTTCAAAAACCTTTTGTCACCAGGGAGCTTTTATAAAATGGGGTTTTTCTTTTTGTCTGCTCTCATACTAAATGCAACCATATTTCTTTGGTTATCAGTGGATTTTGACTGTTACTAAGAAATTCATTCTGTGCAAATGTAGATAGACAAAATTCACCCCAGCAAAAAATGAAGAAAATGGTATTATAAAATCCAATTTTCTGCAAGAGTGACTCACGCAGTGTTTAGACTGTGGCAAGGATTTCAATCCAGCTGTTCTGGGAAAGTTATCAGAATTATTATTATCATTAAAATGGCTCCTTGGGGGCACATTCAACAATCTGAGAAAAAATAAAAAAGAATATATATTTTTGATATATTTTACCTTTGAGAGCACTCTTTGGCTGTTCTCATAACAAGCATACACATATTCTGAGCATTATGAGGAGTGTGATTCTCAAAACTATTCTCAACTTTTTGGGTTTTTGTCCCGATTTGATTTTTTAGACCATAGGCATCCCATAGAAAGACAAGGATATATGGTGTGTAGCAATGTGTTTCTTATGCCCTTCTCTCAGCTTAGCTTTGCCATCTTCAACTATCAACTAACTTTTGTCATGGTTGTAATGCTTTACACCATGTTGTTTATTTTGAACAAAACAAGTAGAACATCTAAGCCATATTGTACCTTTTCATTCATTTGAGGGAGTACCCAGAAAAGGGCTAACGATTCAACAGCTGCACTCACATATGGATTGAATTCATCCTTGGCTAATTACAGAGGTAAGTCAAATTCAGGTGGTCTTGCACCCCAAATGAATGTAACCCTTGGGAATAGTGATATATCAGGCAAATGATGTCTCCTCCTATGAGTGGTTAATCAGGGACGTGTTACTATGAGAAATAGAAACATCTGGATGTTGGACATGAGGAATTGTAAACCTTTCGTCATTGTGAAGTCACTAATCTACTTCGCTCAGCTCTCAGGAGTGTGTGGTTGTTTTTTGGGGGGGGGGGGGGGGGGGGGGGTGTAAGAGGGGTTGGATGTGTGTATGCTGGGCAAGGCTTCAAAGACAGGGCATGATGGCAACCAAAAGAGAGCATTCTGCTTTGGCCTGATTCCACACATGGCATATTTGCATTGCTTTGCATGAAAGCAGTTTAACTGATTCTAAGATTACTCTCCATTTGCATCCTGTCCTTTCTGCCAAGAGGTCAGCTGCAACCCTGCATTTGCTCCTACGGCATCATGAGGCCTGTATGTCCATGAATTACAAGCTCTGGTTTCTGCTTAATAAATGGTTGGACATAAACAGATGTAGGATAACAGTATCAGCAAATAGTAGAGACTATACTATACTATACATAAAAACTATAATATGTTTAGAAAGATGGAGTGCACTTCTGGTGCAAAAATAAGATCTACTGTAAATGTGCAGTTGTGAAACTGATCTGGCCCTTAAAAATAATATTTTTTGTTGTAACTTCAGGTTGTCAGTATGGCTCAGTAATAACTGGGTAAATAATGACATTGATATGAAGAAATGGTAATATGAATAATCACTTACAGTGAGTAAAAAGTTTGCACATGAATGTACAGTATATATGTATATGTGTGTGTGTGTGACCCTGGGCTACAAAACCAGTCATTTAATTTTTTTTTAATTGAATTTTATACACCATCTGAAAGCTGAATAAATAAGCTTTCCATTGATGTATGGTTTGTTAGGATAGGACAATACACACACACACACACACACACACACACACACATATATACTTAAAAGTCATATTTGGTCAATTTTTCAGTTCATCATTCCAAGTAAGCATTCAAACCTATTGGTTTTTATCATTGTAACAAACCAACTGCACTGTCTTAAGTTCTCCTTACAAACTTCATTTGGTAAAGTGTGTTGTATCATCAGTTCAGATCTAAGAATGAGCCTATTTGTGTCCTGCTGTTCCTTGACTGTCCACTAGAGGGTCTTTGTGGAATGTGCATTGTGCCTGCATTAAAGCTGGATGAGCGGTTGCATAGACTGTGAAGAGTAACACTTTTTTCTTACTTTAGCATCCTTTTGTGGCTCATCAGTTTAGTGAAACTCCCATTTTGTAAGCCTTTTAATGGACAGTTTACTTCCCAAATGTTGTAGAAGAGCAGCAATACATCCCCAAATCTTCTTTTAACTTCAGGCATTTCGGTTTTCCAGCAGACGTCTATAGGAACGCTGGCCCAAAGAAAGTCACAATCTAGTGGATGCCAAGAGCATTAAATCTTCAGTGTTGACTTTTAGGTCAATAAAGTAAGAAGCAGGTTGGGAATGTGCGAATGGAGGTTTAATAGTCTATATATTTCCATAAAACAAGCGCTGCATGAATCATTTAGTGTAAGTATATTACAGTGTGCTGAAGCATATCATTGCATTTTTGGCCTGGCAAAGATGTTGGCTCATTTATGACGGAGATATATTCATTTGTACATGTACTGCCTTATAATAGCGGCTTTTTCTTCCTTATTTCCAAGAAAGCATTGCGATGTTCAATGTCATCATGACAGATTCATGAAAATTAAGTCTCAAGTGAGAATACAATGGTACATGAATGATAAATCAGAAAAGAAAAAAAACTAAACTATAATGGGAACTTATTCTAAGAATTCTTATTCTAATAAATATAATTGACAGTCTAGTCTTGTATGAATTAAAGATTCTAGAGTGCAATTCAAGTTTGAAATCTGAGCTGTTCTTTTCATCATTTTAGATATTTAGATTTCTAAACTTGGATATAACCTCACAAAGAAAATATCAGTAAGCAATTTTTTTTTACACTAAAGTCATGTTAACACACACAGTATATAATTTACATATTAACATAGTAAAATGAAGAGAAGAGGATGTATAGAGAAGATGTACTGTATAAAGAAAGATGTCAGAAGCATCTTTCTCTATACATGGCCATTTAAAAATTTCATATAGTCAAATAAATATTTTTATTATTCATTATATTATATTACTTCATAATTCATCATCAGATGTGTGCTATTACCAACTGGCTTTCAAAAGCATGAAATAGATTTATATTTCATTCTTCCTTTGACACAACTCAGGATTAAAGTTTCTTCTCTTCCAGAATCCAAATTTAACCTGTCAAAAAAAAAAAAAAAAAGAAGAAGTTATCTAGCAGAATGTCCCATCACTAATGCAGAATGACAAAAAAGTGCATAAATAGTGCACTATAAAAGTTGTTTTTCCCCCCACAAATGCGGATGAAGCAACATTTGCGGAGCTTAAAAAAATAATAAATAATAAAGGTTTAGTTATGGAAATACAAAAGTGCAGCGTTAAGCCTGCACGCATCACACCAAAGCAAAGTTTACACTGGCATTAACTAGTTGAGTGAATATAAAATGACGTCTCAGAGATGAGCAAATGTTCTACCACACACGTCAACCAATGACCAGTGTTGGGGAAAGTTACTTTTAAAAGTAATGCATTACAATTTTGCGTTACTCCATAAAAAAGTAACTAAATACGTTAAATCCCTTGTCTCATGCTGTGTAGACTGATTGAGTTGAATTAAGTCCAGTTTATTTTCCAGAGAGCGAACGTTTGAGAGCATGAGTGATGGAATCGCTGGTCTAGTGGGGTTAGCCCTTAGCCTAGCTCGTGTGCCTCCACGCTTGCCGCGCTTCTGTCCCCTCTCACATCGCCGGTGTCGCCGTTTTGTGCGGGTAGCGTCAGTAGGCGAGGCCGCGGTCCCGGGGTTCGGCTTCAGCAGCAGACAGAGGCCTCGTAGCTTCTCAGTAGTCACCGGCGAAAGCTGTTGTTTGTACTCACTGCCGATTTCCAGAAGGCTCTGTCGATCATAGATGTGTTTCCGAGTGTTTATCTGTTGATTTTGCGATAAGATGAGACTGTTTGAAGATGAGGAAACGAGACTAACAGACATAAAAACACCGTTTTTGGGACCCGGAGTAGCCGCTGCGTCCGACCGCGCCGCCATCTTGGATTAAGATCTGACTATGAGAATTTAGATATACAGGGGCACTTGGGATAAAAAGAAATAAATACATTTTCTCGAGTGAGAGCACGAGCTTACCTCTCTTCCTCTGAGGAGGTTGAGGCGGTCAGCAGGGGCTGCTGGGCGGAGCAGTCCTCATTCCTGGAAGCTGACGCTGGTCTCACCGCACGTGCTTTTATAGCTTCCTGGTCATTACATCACCCGCCCGTGACGTCTCGCCCATCTATTGGTCTGATTACACACGAGGTTCAGAGCCGGTCATGCTGAAGGGCGTTCCCCTAGCATTTTCCGACGCAGCGTCTCGTTCCTTCGAGGAACTATGGTTACATACGTAACCTGAGACGTTTTTTTTGCATATAATGCATATTCATATTTATTTTAGAACTACAGTAACATCTTCTGATTTCTCTCAACATGGGGACAGGAGAGCTGTCAATCAATAAATTGGAAAAAAAAGTAACTCACGTTACTTATTTGAAAAAGTAACTGAGATATTCTCTTGCAAATTAAAAAGTAATGCGTTACTTTACTAGTTACTTGAAAAAAAGTAATCTGATTACGTAACTCGCGTTACTTGTAATGCGTTACCCCCAACACTGCCAATGACACATCATCACATTTAGTCTTACTTATCAAAACAGTAAGATGTTGGATACAAATATCACAGTGAATGTAAAACAGTTGTGGTTCTGTTGACATGGCCACAGTCAAGTGTCACAACCAGTCAGCACATCAAACCTTTTAGAATCTTTTTTCAGACCCTCCAATATTTACACATTTACCACAACAGCCATCACTCCCAAAGTCACACACTCAAGCTCTGGTGTCCAAACAAGCCATCCTCTCATTCTCTTCTCTGCTCTCCAGGCAGACGTGAGTGGTATCAGTGATACTGTCTACACTGGATGTCGTGCAACGAGATGCAATTCAGAGTTGTAAAGACACTTTTTTTGCTATGTAGCGACTGTGAATTTGGTGCAAGAGGAACTGGGAGAGTGACTTTATTGCATCAGAGATGTGTCACTTTGTTCACAGCTGATTGGTTCAATTTTGGTTTGAGATCTCTTATCCAGAACATAACCTGTGCCAGAGCAGATTAGCCATGGAGCGTAAGCTCCTACGTCGATCGGCAGAAGTCTTCATGGTGCTTAAAGTCCAGTAAACTGAAAAATACCTGGCTAGCCACCTAAACGGTTTTTATGGCATAGGAAAAAGTCAGAATTGCGAGATTAAAAAGTCACAATTACCTTATTGATTTACTTTTTATTCTGTGGCAGAAACAAGCTTCCAGATAAGCTTGCATCACAACCTCTGTAACAAATCTAGATCAAATTATTATTATTGGCAAACTCAATGGTTCTCTGAGAAATCTAATTCTGGGATGTGAATGTGAATATCTGTGATTGCCAATATTGTCAATATTATTGCTTCTCCTCATGTTTTCCCCCCCACATGAGCTACTGTTTGCACACTAATCTTCCACATTTTTCAATATCTGAATGGCAACTGAGAAAAAGCCTAGGCTTAGTTATGTGGGTTTATTATAAATAGCGACATCTGTAAACCCATGTGAAGTTTTTTAAATATGTTTTTATAAAAAATTCCATTAAAAATAAAAGTGTGAATTAAAAAAGCATATGTCATACATGATGCATGCAAGCGCAGCACATGACCTTCTGTAACACCCACATGTAGAAAACACATACTCTCACCTCTGTAAAAAACACAGAGATTTGAAAACCAGCCCCGTTCAAATATGGCTGATGGAGGATGTTAAATTCAATTGGATCTTACATGCATGACTCACTGAATGCACCTGCATGTACAGAAGGCATTAGAAGATCTCTTACTCTCCTGTAGCACGTCTGAGGCGGTGAACCAGTGTTAACCCTCAACAGATATCACATCCTAAACGTATTAACCCAGCATTATCTCAATCACGGAGGAAACCACTCACACAAGTGCCAGAACTAATCTGATCTACCAGGCCTGATGTATTTGCCAATATTTCGGATAATCGCTTTATGACTAATCAAGTTAATGAATAAGAGAAAAGGGATATCGCCAGCTCATTGTTTCGGAACCACAGGCATTCAGAAGCTGAGCAGCCACAGCTTTGATCTGTTTAGGTTCTTCTTACTTCTACAGCTCTACGATGCACAGTATGACCTAGGGGCAAAGCTTTTTACGTTTTAGTATGAGCAAAGTAGTATATGAAACTGAAGTGACCTTTACTGATTTCTGGCTTCTACATTAAACATCGTGGGAGGTGAGCTTACCGCACAGCCATGACGCACATCCCCGTCACTGACAGAAGAAACGGTCCAACATACAACATGGAGTCTGACAGGTGGATATCGAGAAACACTGTTTTCAACACTGATAATAATAAGCAATATTTCTTGAGCAGCAAATCAGCATAATTAGAATGATTTCTGAAGGATCATGTGACACTGAAGACTGGAGTAATGATACTGAAAATTCAGCTTTGCTTCACAGGAATAAATCACTAAATGTAAATGCAAATGTAACTAAAGGGACCCCTAGCGTGGGGCAAAAGGCCCTCAGGTTACAATATTGATGCAGTGTTGATGTAGGGCAAATAAAGCACATTTTGTTACCGTATGCAAATACTTTTGATATAGCAAGTTATTGTTTGAAAAACATTTAATAACACACTTATTAAAAACAACCACTTCAGCAAATGGCAGAACAAATGTTCTTCTTCTTCCTCTTTTTTTGAATCATTTTTGCATCTTTGGCATTTCATAACCTATTTTAAAAGGACGCAATATTCTGTTTTGAGTATATCACAGAGTACATCCTGGAGCTGCAATGCCAGTACAGGCATATTTCACAAATTAATTTCCTTTGTGATTAGAACTTGGTACTACTTTAAACACTGTTCCTTATGACAAATGTATTAATTCCCAGTCATAGAAAATTAGGTTGCAGTACATATTGTACATTTTCCTCCTTCGGCAACCCAACAGTGTTTTGTGTGGCCTTTTGGTCACTGTGTTCTTAGATATATTACCATTCAAAAGTTTGGGGTCAGTAAGATTTTATTTGAACAAAATTAATACTTTTATATAGCAAGGATATCTTAAAGTGACAGTAAATACATGTTAGTGTTACAAAAGATTCCTATTTTTAACTTTCCATTCATATTTCTTTTAATTATCAAGGTTTCTGTAAAAATATAAAGCAACATAACTGTTTTCACGTTGATTATAATAAATAATGTTTCCTGAGCAGCAAATCAGCATTTCAGAATGATTTCTGAAGGATCATGTGACACTGAAGACTGGAGTAATGATACTGAAAATTCAGCTTTGCTTCACAGGAATAAATTACATTCTAAAATATATTCAAATAGACAACAGTTATTTTAAATTGTTATAATATTTTACAATATTACTTGTTTTACTGTATTTTTAAATCAAATGAATGCGGACCTGATGACCATAAGAGGCTTCTTATATTTGTGTGGCCTTTTGGTCACTGTGTTCTTAGATATATTACCATTCAAAAGTTTGGGGTCAGTAAGATTTTATTTGAACAAAATTAATACTTTTATATAGCAAGGATATCTTAAAGTGACAGTAAATACATGTTAGTGTTACAAAAGATTCCTATTTTTAACTTTCCATTCATATTTCTTTTAATTATCAAGGTTTCTGTAAAAATATAAAGCAACATAACTGTTTTCACGTTGATTATAATAAATAATGTTTCCTGAGCAGCAAATCAGCATTTCAGAATGATTTCTGAAGGATCATGTGACACTGAAGACTGGAGTAATGATACTAAAAAATTCAGCTTTGCATCACCGGAATAAATTATATTTTAAAATAAATGTAAAAAGAAAACAGTTCTTTTAAATTGTAATTGTAATGGGGCAACAGGGACGAGAGATGTGCGGATCCATTTGCAAAGCTTTTATTCAAAGGCATGGTAAGAAACATGGTATATTGGTATATGGTATATTGAGGGCAAGACACAAGAATAGTTCAGTAAACGGGCGTGGTCGATCTCCGGCAAACAATGTCCAAACAGGGTAATCCAAAGGGTTAATCCAAAACACAGGCGATGGTCCAGGCGAGGGGTAATCAGTATCCGAACAGGGCGAGACGAGAGGGGTAATCCAGGATGCACAGGCAAGAATCAGAACACAAGAAAACAGGCAAGGCAAGGCAAGACTATGACTAGACTATGGAAAACTCAAACAATGACAGGGAATTGGCTCCGTAAAGTAGCTACGCTAAACAGCATAAACGCTTAAACAATACTCGGCAGTTTGAACAGGATCTGAGTGGGTGTTATATAGTGTGTGTGATTGGTTTCAGGTGAACGTGTGATTAGTGAAATGGCTGCTCGGAAATGTAGTCCGGGGTGACATGTGAAGTCTGTGTAGTGAGAGAGTCATAAAATGGAAGAGCGACCTCTGGTGGTAATCGGACATAAGTCCATGAACCGGATTTGTGACAGTAATAATATTTCACTGTTTTTACTGTACTTTTGATCAAATAAATGCAGCCTTGGTTAGCAGAAGAGAATTCTTTAAAAAAAACACAGACCCCAATCTTTTGAATAGCAGCGTACCTTATTTTACTTTTTCAATAATTACTGACAACACAGGTTTAAACTATGAACCATGCAATATATATATATATAAATGATTAAATGCTAGATCAAATGAGTTCAAGATTCAATTCAATTCAATTCAATTTAATTCAAGATCAAGCTTTTCTTTCCTGCGATGACCTTGTGGATCAGGGCTGCATTTTCCAAAAGCATCGTAAACCTAAGTATATAGACCCATTGCCACCAATGGTCTCTATGATCAACTTAGCGTACGATGCTTTTGATAAATGCAGCTCAGGTCAGTTGCGCAGCACTTACTGACAAACAGGTGTTCACACAGTAAACTTGGCAGTGTTAATTCAACTCTGATAGTTTGCTGTGCAGGAAAGAGGTTTGTTGCTCTTATGTGTTTTAGGAGGGGAACATTTTCAAAATGGCTTTTTACCTCACAGGGCTTTTAGCCTTGTTGTACCCTTTTGCTTACTCCAGAGCTGAAAGTTTACTAGTGTAAAGACTAGGAGAAAGTCTTAATAGACAAATGAGTGTGGGCTTTCATAACATTTTCTTTAACTTAGAAAGACGTTGTCCATGTTCTATAGACACTTCACCCAGAGTCACAGTTATAATTACATTATAGATACATAAAAGTTATATTAACACAGAGACATTATATTATGCTTCACAGATCATCAGAGTGTTAGAAATATAATGAACATCTAAGAAAAGTCAATGCTTTATACAGTAAACCTTCTTCATGGACCCCCTGCAGTACTCATAAGGATATCACTGGTATTAGCCATGAGAGCATAGTGGTTCTGTGCATGCCATGATCCTTTTATAAAGAGTTTTAATAGTGCTCTAGAGGCAATAACTTGGTTTTATTAAACAGGATCCATGGTGAAAGAGTTTCAGGGTTCTGCACTGTATCATGTCCACCTACTGCACTGGATTCACAGCATTTAGCAGGGAAGGCATGGAACGGTCCGAGCAGTTGTGTTTGTCGTTCAAAGAGTCTTTTATATTGCCTTTATGTGTCTAGGTTGAGCTAAAGAATTAAGTAAAGAATTAATGCTCTATCATGTTTGAAAATAACATAACACCTATACTAAACCTAGCAGATAACATAAACAAATACAAGCAGGACATAAAAAACTAATTTGCTTAAGCAACCATGGTATTTTAGCTTGTTTCTACAAGTCTTTGAAGTGTTTTATTGTATTTCACGTGACATTTCAAAACGCAAGTGCCATGCTGTGCCAAGCAAGTTTACAAAGTCAGAAAATCTTTACTTACGGAGTTGATTATGTGATGCAAACTTAAAAATGTATTTGTTTATAAGTCATGCACTGTTTTGAGGTCATAAAATACTATTGTACATTCAACAGTGGAAATTATCTTTATTAATCGATAATCTACCCCTAACCATAATTTGTTTGAAAGGAAAGAAAAGTTGGTGTTTTACTAACACTCATGTTCATTTTAGATGGAAACTGAAGTCAATTCTAGTAAAATGTAGCCAGTTTCCAACATTTATACCTCAATAAGATCAGTAATTAGTCGTGCTATTAAAGTTATCACAACACTATGGTAATTATTTACGGAAGGAATGTAAATTCTGTGTGAATATGATATGATTAATTATTCATATTTCCCCATGAGCTGATTCGCTACAGCTCTCATTTGTTTTCATTTTTATTAAACTGGCTTTTGTCCAACTGAGGAAACTACTCAGTGTCATATCTTGGTGAAATATTTTTCGGGTATCTATCGCCAAAATGTTCATATGCAGAAGTTTCTCTACAGGATAAGATTCCAATATATCTGTGACTCACTGAAAGCAAAGCAAGTGTATGAACAACCTTTACCTGGCCTGTTCCTAACACTAAAACGTCCCTCTTCTTCCATGGCCATCTGGTTTCAGTTCTAGGCTCATCTGGTTCTGTCCCCAGTGAAAGAATTTCAGGAATACGTCCTGGATCCATGCCCACATCCGTTCACACAGACCAGTGTTTTCAATTACACTCCTTTTAAATGGCTCTGAGGAGCTTGCTGTGTGTAAGTGTGTGTGTGTGTGTGTCATCTGTTCACACAGAAGAGTGTTTTCAATTAGCCTCTTTTAAATGGCTACAAGGAACCTGTGGGCCAATGAGAAGTGGGCTTCAGTGGCTCGGTTGGGCTCTGCTGCCAAATTATAATATGGTGAGAAAGACGCAGACTACACATGTATGTGTGTCATAGAGAGGCAAAGACTTGTCATATCCAGGACAGATTAACTATTGCCTTGTGTGCTTTCCCTAATAAGACAAATATAGAAAAATGGCAACTTATCATTCAGAGTGGTCAATATAGTAGAAATGTATTTTTGTTTCTAAATTACCATCAGTTTTATACAACAGTTAATTCCAAGAGCTTCTAACAGGCTGATATTTAAATGCACTTGGACATTTAACTGTTTGTATCATGCTCATCTGTTCCAGACGGGAGTATGTGAGTGACATGCATCATTTTTAGCCTGTAGCAAAAATCAGGTTTTTGAAAATCACTCGAAATGGGGTTTCTTTCACAGTGGAAGATGTAAAACCCAGAGAGAAGCTTGAAGCAGATGGCTACTTTTAGCTCAATTCAAATAATATTCCACATTGGCTTTCAGTCTGTCCATTGCTTAGCGGCACACGCAAAACTTGATGTTTTAGCCTCTTTTGGAGCTATTTTCATTGGCAGAGGACAAAAATGCAAACTAACTGGCCAGTTACTGATAATATCACTGTAGTTATGATTTCTTGATGAACATTTACTGTCAGAAGCAGCTCCAGAAGTAATCCTGCACCACATAAAAAAACAAAGAGGAGAACATTGCTGCATCCAAGTCATGTCAGAAATGTTGTATTTACAAGTTGAATGCATGAGCACCACCACACCACAAAGGTTTCTTTGAGCCTCCACTTTCCGAATTGGGGGACTGTCAGTGAGAACACTTGGTGGACACAATGGATTCAGCATCTTTATTGATGGTAAATTTGTTAAAATGCTTTTACATTTTTTTTTTTTTTTATTATTTACAATAAAGCTATCTATCTGAGTTGACTGCTCAAAGTACACCAGAGGTCAGTCTCGAGAGATTGATTCCCTTAGTAGACCATCTGACAGCGTGGCAACCACCAGGGGGGTCTGCGTTTGTGCTCCCTATACAGGATCCTTTTGTGGGCCCAGGGAAAACTCCTCTCCTTGAGAGCAGTTTACATCCCTGGGTACCTCAGTCAGGGAGCAGACATCCTGTTGAGGCAGGGGCTGAGGCCCAGGGAATGGAGGCTCCACCCCGAGGTGGTGGAGCACATCTGGAGGGTGTTCAGCCAGGTCCAAGTGGATGTTTTGCATCTCGAGAGACCTCACATTGTCCACTCTGGTTCTCCCTCACACATCCAGCTTCTCTGGGACTGGATGCTATGGTACAGGCGTGGCAGAGTAAGCATCTGTAAACTTTTCCCCCGATTGCTCTGCTCCCGGGAGTTCTGGAGAGATCTGTAAACTTTTCCCTCGATTGCTCTGCTCCCGGGAGTTCTGGAGAGAGTGCGCTGAGATGGGGTTTGTCTGCTGCTAGTAGCCCCATTCTGGACGGGCTGAGTATGGTTCTCCGACCTGCTGACCCTTCTCGACGGCTCTCCTAGAGAAAGTCTGACAGGAGGGACCCGTCAGTATTAGCCCCCTCCACCCTGAAGGTGTAAGTGGCGGACATAGCTGCTTACCATGCCCCTCTGGGTGGTCAGTCATTGGGGAGAATCACAGTGGTTACACGTTTCCTCGGTGGCGCCTTTGAGGCTGAGGCCTGCTTCACGCTCCAGAGTCCCATCCTGGGATCTGGCCGTGGTCTTAGAAGCTCTCTGTAAGCCTAACTTTGAACCCCCGGAGGAGATTCCAGAGAGGTTCCTCACAGTTAAGACTGTTTTCTTACTGGCCATCTCTTCCCTCAAGAGTGCTGAAGGCTTTCTGTCCTCCTCCCTTTAGGGACCCGGACCAAGAGAAGCTTAATCTTGTTTGTCCAGTCAGAGTACTGAACACTTATGTCCACAGAGCTGCCCTGTGGAGGAATTTTGACCAGTTATTAATTTGCTTTGGTCCACCCAAAAAAGGACTCCCGGCGACCAAGCAAACCTTAAGTCGGTGGATTGTGGATGCAGTATCTTTGGCCTATGAGTCCTCTGACCTCCCTTCATCTTTGGGGGACAGAGCACACTCTTCTAGAAGTGTGGCGGCCTCCAAGGCCTTTCTCTCTGGGGTGTCAATGCACGACATTTGCAATGATGCAGGTTGGTCCTCCCTGCTCACGTTTGTCATGTTTTAAATCCTCGACATGGGAGCCACTCCTGGCTCCTCTGTTCTCTCGTCCCAGCTGTGTAGATTTCCACACTAGGCAGGGATTTGTAAGCATGGTGGAGTGGGTATTCTTGTTCCCAGGGCTGGACTGGGACAAAAAAATCGGCCCTGGCATTTTTTGGT
>NW_015557175.1:2042439-2043892 GCF_001515605.1 Sinocyclocheilus anshuiensis | reverse complement strand
AAAAATCAAATAAAAATACTGACTCCAAGCTTTTGAATGGTATATGTATAATGTTACAAAAGCTTTTGATTTCATATGAATGCTGATCTTTGGCTCTTTCTATTGGATCTTTCTTACTGTTCAAAAAATTTATTTAAATCTAGCTTTATTCGCATTGGCCCATGGAAAGGAAACCTCTATGAACACACTTGACTTGGCTAAAAAATCGCGGGGGACGAATTTACATTTTATTAAAAAGTGTTTATGCATTCTACACTCATGGTGCGCAGCCGCGCACACACATTAGGATAGGTTAGATTCCTGCCTCCGTTGCGAGTCCCTATCAAGCACTTTACCAATTCAACTACTCTCTTCTTCTCCTCCTGCCTTGCTCTTTGGCCAGCATCACTCACCGCAGAGCAAGCCTGTTCTTGATAAATCTCCTGCGAAAACGTGGGAAAAGCCGACGAGGAAGAAGTTGGGGTGACGCGATCTTTATATAGGCGGAGCAAAATACTTCATCACTCCATCTATAGCGCATTGTGATTGGATGTTTACGCTGTCAATACAGGAGACAAACCAATGGGCCACTGGCTGCTCGCTGTTCCTGCTCGATGGTTTTCGGCAAAAAAAACAAAAAAAAACATTCTGTCGGCCCCTTAAGTGCGTCGGCCCACCGGGAAAATGCCCGGTATGCCCGATTACCAATCCAGCCCTGCTTGTTCCCAAAGCTTCCAGACACAGTGCAAGTTCCTGAAGGGAACGTCTCTAGGTTACGTATGTAACCATTGTTCCCAGAGGGAGCGAGACGCTGTGTCTCATTGCCATACTTCCTGCATCCCTGCGAGCACTTCCTTCACTAATCAGAAGCTGATGCTGTTTTCACCGCACATGCTTTTAAACTTCCTGGTCACTATGTCATCCTGCCCATGACGTCTTGCCACTCCATTGGACTGATTCCACACGTGCTTCAGAGCGTGGTCACGTAGAGTCGTTCTCATAGTGTCCCGACACAGCGTCAGCATCTGAGCGAGAGGGTTATGGCCAGAAAAATAACGTTCATCGAGATATTTCGCGACGTCACTTCCTTCACCTGCTTCACGGCAAGTAAAGCCTCGCCGTGGCGCGATCCATAATTTCCAAAAGCTCATCATACGCAGGGCAGGAGGATTGGGAAGGCTCAGCCTCAGCTTCTTGGTGTTTTTTCAATGTATGCTTCAGACACGGGTCACGACGAGGCGTTCCCCATAGCGACCCCTAGAGGACACGGTTCGAAGTTCCCATGAAAGGGAACCATGGTTACATATGTAACTTAGAAATGTTTTGTAGTTTCAAAGTCATACTGTAAAAACAAACTTCTCCAGAGTACTTGAATGATAATATTGCTTGCAAACATTTTACTGTTACATTATACATAGTAAAATATATCGTTTAAAGGGGTCATATGATGCGATTTCAAGTTTTCCTTTCTCTT
>NW_015557175.1:2038173-2042178 GCF_001515605.1 Sinocyclocheilus anshuiensis | reverse complement strand
TAATGTACAGTATTTGAAAAATAATGTGTTTTTTGAACATTAAAGCATGTCAACATATTCTGTTACACCAAATACACAAAATAATGATCTTTAAAAAAGCATCATATGACCCCTTTAAAAACTCACTTGCTACCTTTTATGATCAAAGTCCTTGAGCTTGCAGATGAACAGAATATCAGTGGAAAAGAAACAAGAGGGGCTGCTTTATTCACACAAATGAGGAACTGACATCATGTGTTGATCTGGTAGATCTGGAATCTAGCAGTGTGAGTGTACAAACAGAAATATGTAGAGATACTGTAAAGTGTCAGGTTGCTGACATACCTTGTTTATGTGCAAATATGTCATTATTTAAACTCCGTTCATGACCACGTAAAGCCTTGAAACATTGTAACTTTAACATTATACACACATGGATTCCAGAAAGTGACATGATGTAGCTATCAGTAAAATTCTGTTTAAATAGAGTAACACATGAATAGAAGTTGTTGTGTGTTGAACAGTAGTTTCATTAACATTTTGCATTTAAAAAGCAGACACTTTTATCCAAAGCCACTTACAATAGAGGAGCTTAAGCAATTAACCACAGACCACTAGTTCTGTCACTAAAAGGAAGATTTAGAAAAGTGGTGGCTCAAATAATATTAATAAAGTTAAATAATTTAATAAAGTTTACATAAAATGAATATAACTTTAACAGATATACAATTTTAACAAATACATTTTTGAATTTAAACTCTTCCACTGTAAGTACATTACTGCAAACATGATTTTAACTTGTTGTTACAAACTAAAGGACAAGTCAAGATCATATTCATGGTATTTTACTATGCTTACCACACCAGTGAACCACAACCAGGTCACAACTCAAATTTGTCCATGTGAACTATGACACCATTCACAATTGGTATAAAATAAATCTGTGCTAACTTACGGAAGTAAACCTGTATAGATATCCTACTGTATAATTTGCATCTTTGCACGCTCCTGGTCATACTTATTATAGTATAATGCAACTCTTGGCTGCTTGCCTCAGAATAAATTACCTTTAGAAAGTCACTTTCAATCTTTGCATCTCTACCAATACAAGACTGTGTATAGCTGTGTATAGCTATGCTTGGTATGTCTCCTAAATTAAACTGGCATCTTCTGAGTTATTGAAAAATCAACTGCGGGTTTAAAGGGATAGTTCACCCAACAATACAAATTTTCTGTTAATTTACTCATACTCAGGCCATGATGCATACTTGTATCACCGGCTTACCAATTCTTCAGTCTGACCCCAAACTGTTTCAGTTCAGTGACTCTCGTATATTGGCTCATTTGAGTCGGAGAGACTGTTGGGTAATACTGAAAGTTATTTTGATTGAGTAACTCTTAGATCTGTGCTGCTTGAGCCATTAACTGTTTCATCAGATGGGTCAGTTTTGTTGAAGTAGGTGAAGTCGTTTCACTTCATAAGACCTCAATACATCATCAGGAGCCAGGGCTATTAATTTTGTGTTTCCTGATATGCTTTTTTCGACACTCAAAGTGTCGGTAGCAACTGACTTGTATTTTGTGAATCACCAAGCACCACTGTTTCAGCTTAAAATCTTCTTTACTGTTCAACTGAAGACAAAACGTCACCTACATCTTGGATGGCCTGAGGATGAGTAAATTAACAGCAGTTTTTGGGTTAACTATCCCTTAAGGTGTGTACAGAATGGAGTGTGTTAGTATTAAAGTACTACCTGATACCACCTCTAATACAGCAGCACACAATAAATGATTTTAAAGCTTTCCAACAGGAAGTGCTCTGGAGCCACTGGTTCACATTTGCCTGGCTCTCACTCTGTCTCTCCTTCTGTGTTCCCTTTCTCTCAGAGCTCTGATAAGGAATATTGCACTGTCACATACAGTGGGGGATAGCTAATCTGAGAGAGAAACATTGCTCCCTGTTTTCCAATTTGCATGCTAATTGAGTTCCCATGCTCATCTGATCATCTGATATAGCCTGATCATAGCTATAACCAGGGGCATCAACCATTATTTTTTATTTTTTATTTTTATTTTTATTTGAGGGGGCACAGCGGCTCTTCTGATTTATATTGTCATATAAATGTAAAATCTGTTAAGGCTGGTTCACAAAATGCAAAATGTCAAACATTACAAAATTATCAACAGTACAAACCTGAAATCAAAATTCACTGGGCTGAAAGTCAAAAAGGGCATCTACGCTTTGGATGGGCATGACGATGCAGGTTAAAGCATATTATACATATATAAATATAGTAAAGAAGGCCCCTGGCAGTGTAAAAATAGCTTGCACTCTACATAAAGACATTACATTTAATTGAACTTAATCCACTTTAAAACCCAGACACAGACACACACCCACACACACTAACCTTTAATTCAGACCAGACTTGAAAGTCTTGAAATATATTTATACTCATATGCACACATATCAACAGATATAAAGGAAGTCTTGAAATTAGTTCATATACCACAGTCAGGTTGAATTATTTTGGAACACATGTAACTTTAAAAGCGTGAATGTGTAAAGCGTCCCATGAATTCAGATCAAAAGAGGAACTGTGAACAGCTTTGGAGTAAGGTATTCCAGCATGAAAGAGAGCTTTGTTTTGGAAAGTGTATGTGTGTGTGTGTGTGTCCATGTCTGTGTGTGTTCCGCTGAACACAGCAGCATCCTTCCGGCCGGAAGCCCAAGTGCATCAGCAAGTCAATTACACAGGTTAAGGGAGTTTCTCAGAGATCAGTGTGTGTGTGTGTGCGTGTGTGAATAAATGAATGCCAGTGTAAACGTCTGATTCATGCTCAACACCATACTGTATCCCAAATGCAATTCTTTATAGCTGAGTAGCTGAAAAATAAAACATATATGAACTTTTATTTTCAACACCATTGTTTCTTCAACTATGCAAACTTTTATGCCCTTTTCTTTTTTTGTGAAATGAAGAACACATTAAAACTGTCTTAGAAATGTTTTATCTGGATTCATCTGCAGAGGTGTAAAGTATTGGAGTAAATGTACTTAGTTACTGTACTTGAGTATCTTTTCGGGTACTTTGTAGTTGTACTGAGTATCAAAGATATTAGCAACTTTTACTCTCTACTTCACTACATTTTTGAATGAGTATCTGTACTCTTTACTCCACTACATTTGAAATGAGTGTTGCAGTTACACATTACATTTTGCGTGGACCTAGCTTTTTCTGCGGCAGTTTATTTGAGAAGGGTCTGGCTGCAGCCTCGCACTTGCACTCTCAGACTTGCATTCTCAGACACTTGCGCTTCCGCTAGCGACGTCACTTGCAGGCTTTATTTTTTATTTTGTTCTATTTTTTATTACTTTTTGTTTGAATTTCTCAACATTTTACAACAGTAGCCAGGTGGTGAAGACAAGAAAAAAGAAACTAAATTACAATGTCACTTGCAATCGCCACTTGTACTCTTGTTAAGCTTGTTAGCCCCCTGTGTGTATATATAGCCCTAGTTTTTCTTTAGTTCCTTGTGAGTTGTTGAATGTAATGGTTGTCTGTTTGCCAGTCATTCTGTTCTTTGTTCCCTTTGGGTTTTGCCTTATTGTTTGTTCTAGTTTTTCCATGAAATACCTGCACATAGATCCTTGCCTCTGCCTGTTTTCCACAGCTTCTCCACAACGTTACAGTTTATCACTGGCATGTCTCTTTGACTAGTGCATCTTTGAGCCTATATTTAGTATAAGTAAAATACTTAAGTACTGTTAAAATCAGATACTCAGACTTTTACTCAAGTTGTTTTGGAATTGGTGACTTGTAACGTGTAGTGGAGTAATTTTCACTGTAAGGTATCTGTACTTTTACTCAAGTATGGTTTTTAGGTATTCTTTACACCTCCGTTCATGTCAGTTTTGCTACAAATGCCTGTAGATTTGATTGCTTTTATTTTGTTTCAGAACCTGAGACTTTAAGTATTATATTTAAATAAGTGTACATCATTATACACACACACACATATATA
>NW_015557175.1:2037556-2038115 GCF_001515605.1 Sinocyclocheilus anshuiensis | reverse complement strand
AACTTATGGTATATATCCTGTACTCTACCTTTCAGAAGTTTATATATATATATATATATATATATATACACTGAAGAAAACAGGAATACACAGATTGTCCGATTTACTCAATCATATTATGTGATCTAGAAAATTGTGTTTCCCCTTCAGGAACTCGAGCAGCGTTGAAGTGCTTTGGAAACGCCTTCAGCGTGACCACGCTCTGAATCACATGTATAATCGGTCCAATGGAAGGGCGAGACGTCATGGGCGGGGTGACGTAACGACCAGGAAGCTTAAAAGCACGTGCGGTGGAAACGGCATCAGCTTTCTGTCATTCAGCAAGTGCTCTGTGTGTGTGTCAGTTGCTATCTGTTTGTGAGTCTTATTTTGTGTTGTTTGTCCACTTATAAGCTCCATTATGTCAAAGCTTCAGTCAAAAGAAGCATTTGGAGGATGCTCACACTCCAACAAATCGTGTCTCAGATCAGGTCCGAGAATTGATTTGTCACGATCGATCTAAACGACGCATACTTCCATATCTCCATCCTTCCTCATCACAGGAAGTTCCTGAGGTTCG
>NW_015557175.1:2005726-2037474 GCF_001515605.1 Sinocyclocheilus anshuiensis | reverse complement strand
TTTCGGCCTTGCCCTCTCACCCCACACTTTCACCAAGTGTGTGGATGCTGCTCTGGCTTCTCTGTGATTCCAGGGCATCCGCATACTCAACTACATCGGCGATTTGTTGATATTAGGTCATTCAGAGCAGACAGCGGTCCGGCATCGAGATGTCATTCTCACTCACATGAAACAGTTGGGGTTAAGACTAATCGCCAAGAAAAGTGTGCTTTCTCCATTACAGAGGACCACTTATCTGGGCGTGGTGTAGGATTCGACCACGATGCAGGCACATCTGTCCCCTGCTTGGATCGAGTCGATCCTCACAGCAGTCAAGAGAGTGAGAGAAGGCCAGTCACTCACTGTCAAGCAGTTTCAGAGACTGCTGGTCTGATGGCAGCTGCGTCCAACGTGATACCTCTTGGCCTGCTGTACATGAGACCCCTACAGACCAAGGGGTTCTCCCCGAGGGGAAACCCGCTTCGCATGCTCAAGGTCACGTGGAGGTGCCTACGTGACTTAGACATGTGGAGGAAACCTTGGTTCTTGTCTCAGGGCCCGGTGCTAGGATCTCCTTGTCGCTGAGTAATGCTAGCGACGGACTGGTTGGGGGGCGGTCATGAGTGGCCGCTCGGCCTGTGGTCTGTGGAGTGGTCGCCATCTCAGTGGCACATCAATTGGCATGTTTCTAACTTTGAAACACTTTCTCCCGGACCTAAGAGATCACCATCTGTTGGTGCGCACCGACAACACAGCGGTGGTCTCTTATATCAACAACCAAGGAGGTCTGCGTTCGCATCCCCTGTACAGGCTGGTGCACCAGATCCTTGTGTGGTCCCAGGACAAACTACTCTCGCTGAGAGCAGTTCACATTCCTGGGCATCTCAATGTGGGAGCAGACATCCTGTCGAGGCAGGGGCCGAGGCCCAGGGAATGGAGGCTTCACACCGAGGAGATGGAGATTTTTGGCAGGCTCAGGTGGACCTGTTTGCAACTCGAGAGACATCGCACTGTCCCCTCTGGTTCTCTCTGAATCATCCAGCTCCTCTCGGACTGGACGCCATGGTGCAGACTTGGCTGAGGCTTCGTCTGTACGCTTTTCCCCCGATCGCTCTGCTCCCGGGAGTTCTGGAGAGAGTGCGCCGGGACGGAGTCCGGCTGCTGTTAGTAGCCCCGTTCTGGCCGGGCCGAGTATGGTTCTCGGACCTGATTTCTCTTCTCGACGGCTCTCCATGGGAGATTCCCGTCAGGAGGGACCTCCTCTCACAGGTGGAGGGCAAGATATTCTATCCCCGCCCGGAGATGGAAGTTATGGGTGCGGCCTCTGGTTACATGTTTCCTCCTCGGTGCGCTGAGGCTGAGGCCTCCGGCCAGAGAAGCTTATACTAAGCGGTGGATCAGGATGCTATTCCAAAGCCTCGAGTCCTCTGATCTCCCCTCTCTTTTGGCGGTCAAGACTCACTCCTTCTGAAGTTGGCCTTTGGGCGGGATGTCCCCGCCTACTTTGTCAGGTGCCTACCTGCATTCTGGCCACTCCTGGCTAGGGTTGGGTATCGATTGGGTTTTTTACGATACCGGTGCCAAATTGATACCTTTAAAACGGTACCAGTGCCTAAACGGTGCCTGAACCGATACTTAAAAAAAAAAGAGCCAAAAAAAAAAAAAGGTGGATAACATTGAAGAACATTAAAAATATTTAAAAGAAATATACATAGCATTCACATGCTCCTCGGCTGCTCTCATTTCCCGAGTTGTGCTTCCCTTACTCTAAGGGTGGGTTGCACCAACAAGGATTAAATTAAGCAAAGTTTAGAGCTAATCAAGGATTTGCTGATCTGGGTTTTATTTTAAATTGAGTTGTGTTGCACCACTTAATTTTAAACAGATTAACAAATCAGGGATTAGAATTCTAACCTGCGATTAAAACCTCCATCTACGATTAATTTTCTCCGCCGTGATGGATTCGCCATTAATATTCCTTAAATCCTCTGTCTCTGATATAAGTAGCTTTTGTCGATAAATGAAAAAAAAAAAAAGAGAGAGAGACCATTATTCAAACGGCTGATCAAGCAAGCAATGAATACATTACAATACAATACAATACGGATTTCATAATCTTGGAAATATATTTATATATCAATTAATGGAGTATAGCTTATGACAAAACAGCCGAGATAAGAAAAAACAACTGGCATGATTCGTGAAGAGAGACTTTCTCCGCTTGTGACAGCGGCGTCCGTTTGATCGCCGTACAGCACGCGTGTGGAGTGGCCGTGAGAAACGATCGTGTCTTCTTTTGTCTTCTTTCTTTTTTCTTTTGCTGGCTCAATGCGCTTTAATCTTCCTTTTTATTTGTAATAAACACATCTCTGAGACCTCACAACACACCCTCTATTGTTTTCATTGTTTAATCAGCCACATAATTGTAACTGTAGGTGCACTTTATTTCATTTAAACCTCCTCACCTGTAAGTTTAAAATTAATCCCTAATTGAGATTTAAAACTGAGTTTAAAGTTATGGAGCAACAGGATTAAAGTTAATCTATTTTAAATATGAAATGAATCCAGGATCAAAATGATAGTTTAAATGTAAACCTGCTTATTTTTAAACACGGTTTAAAGTTTGGTGCAACAGAGTCATTAGATAAGCCTTGATTTAATCTAGATTTAAGATTAATCCTTATTGGTGCAACCCACACTAAGGCTAATAAATGTATTTCATGATCTGGGTCATTATTTAATACATAACAATATTAAATACAAAACCACACATAATGTTTCTACTGTATCTCTGTCAATCACTTTAGTTAAACTGAGTGAATTGACTGAGTGCTCTCTGTCTTTAATCAGTTCTGTGAATGACTGTAAACTGTATTTATGATACAGATATTATAACAATCTATTGATAAACACACACCTTGTGTCCTCTGTTTCTGTTTGAGTTCGCTCGCGCTGCGCCGCCGTGGTCTGCGGATTGAAGAGCGCGCTGAAAGACGGGGAGGAGATGCAGTCTGCCGCCGTTTTCATATGAAATTGAAAGGGGACTGACTCTGAGGTGATCACAAATTTGTGTACAGTTTATGGAGCTAATCACTACAGCGCCGCTAAAAAATGACCTAGCGACGCCCATGCTTCTTACGTCCATTTCAGAGAACCAGGACAAATATTTAAATCGATCACTCAGACATTAAAGGGATAGTTCACCCAAAAATGAAAATTTGATGTTTATCTGCTTACCCCGAGGGCATCCAAGATGTAGGTGACTTTCTTTCTTCAGTAGAACACAAACGGAGATTTTTAACACAAACCGTTGCAGTCTGTCAGTCTTATAATGGAGGTGAATGGGAATCACGGCTTTGAGAGTAAAAGAAAACATACACAAACAAAACCAAATTAAACCCTGCGGCTCGTGACGATACATTGATGTGTAAAGACACAAAATGATCGGTCTGTGCAAGAAACTGAACAGTATTTATATCGTTTTTTACCTCTGATCACCCAATGTCCGAACTGTTCGAACTGTCCTGAGCGGCGGCGTGTCCTCCTGAGCGCATTCTCAACAGCAGGCGCGTGAGGCATCTTCTTCTTCTTCTTGTTTTCTCTCACGACAGCTCACTTTCCCTGGAGAATGGCGACTCCATCCCCAGATGGTCCAGTTGATCTGGAGTCGATTCGGGGAAGCTCAGGTGGACCTGTTTGCTTCCCACTAGTCCTCCCACTGCCAGTTGTACTATTCCCTGACCCAGGCCCCCCTGGGCAAGGATGCACTGGCACACAGCTGGCCTCGGGCTCTACGCAAGTATGCGTTTCCCCCAGTGAGCCTGCTCGCACAGACACTGTGTAAGGTCAGGAAGGACGAGGAACAGGTCCTGTTGGTTGCGCCTTACTGGCCCACCCAGACCTGGTTTTCGGAACTCATGCTCCTCGTGACAGCCCGTCCCTGGTGCGTCCCCCTGAGGAAGGACCTTCTTTCTCAGGGGCTGGGCACCATATGGCACCGGCGTCCAGATCTCTGGAACCTCACTTGCGGCTTCTGGATGGGACGCGGCAGACCTAAGTGATCTGCCTCCAGCGGTGGTAGACACTATCACTCAGGCTAGAGCTCCCTCTACAAGGCAGACCTATGCTTTGAAATGGAGTCTGTTCATGAATTGGTGTTCTTCTCACCAAGAAGACCCCCGGAGATGCTCGGGTAGAGTCGTGCTTTCTTTCCTGCAAGAAAGGTTGGAGTGTAGGCTGTCACCCTCCACCTTGAAAGTGTATGTTGCTGCTATCGCACATCACAATGCAGTTGACGGCCGGTCCCTGGGAAGGCATGACCTGATTGTTAGGTTCCTGAGGGGTGCCAGAAAGTTGAATCCTCCTAGTACACCCCTGATACCCTCCTGTGATCTCTCTGTTGTCCTGGCTGGACTTCAGAGGGGTCCCTTTGAGCCACTTGATTCAGTTGAGCTGAAGTTCCTGTCTCTTAAGACAGCATTCCTGATCGCGCTCATTTCCATCAGGAGGGTCAGGGACCTCCAAGCATTTTCGGTAAGTGAAGAGTGCCTTGTGTTCGGGCTGGCCTACAGGCCAATCTTCCCGTGGCACGAGACATAATGTCCAACAATTCGTCATATGTGGGGCAGGTAGGCTGTGAGTGCTCAGAGACATCATCGATCTCAGCAGCCTCTTCCTGCTCATCTTAGCTTGAGGCGAGGAGTGCGCTTGCTGCAGGGTTTAGTGATGTGACAGACAGCTGAATGAGAAATATTCATACCTTTCTCAAACTTGTTGGCAAGCTCCACCTGCAAAGCCCACTATTGCAGTCTCCTACTCACCTCAGCTGCAGTGGGTCCAGAACCACAAGGTACAGATGGCTGTCCTGCTTCCCATAGAGAAAAGGGACAAACGAGAGTGAAGCTTTCTCATAGAAAAGCTTTCACAATGCATGCAAACAGCCTCCTCAAGGACTGAGCGTGCATGCTCCTCACCTAGGCACATAAAGAAACGCTGGCACGGATGAACACACTTTCTAAATTTTGCAGTGCTAGTACATGCCATAGTTTGCCTATTTAGACACACACTGAAACAGACAGTCTCCTGAAGACAAGAAAGAGGATGACGTATTTCACAGGTGCCCTTTTATACTTTCAGCCTCAACAGTTGTGACGTCATAGGCTGCCGCCTGCCAATGTCAAGTTCATTGTTGTGTTTAAACTCATGTGATTACCATGGGTTAACTATAGTAACCATTTTATTTATTGATTTATTTCTTTATTTTGAGGTTGTTTGGTTTTATTTGTAGTAAAACCATGGTTAATTTCCGTAAGGGTTGAAGATAACAGCAAACAGCAAAATCCCATCTCCATATTTTCAATTGTTTTGTTCCGTCAGCGCATACTTCAATTCCCTTGGCATTGTTCGCTGCATCATGCTTCAGAATTCTCTGAACACATTCATATTTTCTTTAGCATCTCTCAAAGAATGCAGGCACGGCAACAGAAGTTTCGGCATGCCTTGGGAATAAAGACGAACAAAAGCCAGATGTGAGTATGTTTACTCGGCCCATAGTTTCTGTCGACAACGCTGTACACAACCTCCTCACACCCACCTTTTTCCATACTCATCCAACTCTTTCAGTCCTTTCTGCGTTAAGAGGGTTTCAGACATGTGGGCCGCTCGCATGGCAGAGACAGCGGGATCACTGACAGGGTTGACTGTGACACTATTGAAAGCAACGTTTGAGACGAGTGACGGGAAAGACACCTAGTTAGAAGTGTTAAGCATTTACACATGTATCCTGTGAGATCACAGGCATTTCATACTGATTTATGAATGGAGAAGGTCCATAATACTTTACTATAAAGGGTTCGCACACTAGAGCATGGCTTTACAATCTTAATAAAAATGCAGGGGATAATGGCATAAATAAATAGAATATTCATAGTCATAATCTTTCAGATGAACAGCAGCAAAGGCCATGAGAAATTAGAGGCTCATGTGTCATTTACATGAATAAACTATATTTAGTACATTTTTATGAATGGAAATTTGCTGAAAATGTACTCAAGCCATCCAAGATGTAGCTGAATTTGTTTCTTCATGGGAACAGATTTTGAGAAATGTAGCATTCCATCACTTGCTCACCAATGGATCCTCTGCAATGAATGGGTGCCGACAGAATGAGAGTCCAAACAGCTGATAAAAACATCACACAAAAAAACATCCAGAAGTAATCCACACCACTCCAGTCCATCAGTTAACGTCTTATGAAATGAAAAGCTGTGTGTTTGTAACAAACAAATCAGATGAAATTTTGGTTTGAAACTTTTATGTCTGTGCAATATGTGTGCATATTTCACTCCTGATTGAGAGAAGATTACTTTTTCACTGAAAAAAAGCTATATTATGGATAGCGTAAGCAATGGTTTGAAGTTAAAAACATATTGGATATGTCTGATGGATTTGATGAACTCCTCTACATCCTGGATGGCCTGCACATTTTCAGCAAGTTTAAATTTTTGGGTGAATTATTCCTTTGGTATTATATTTTAAGGTGCATCATGTGCACCTTAAAATAAGGTGCATCATGTGCACCTTCTACAGAGGCACCATCGAGAGCATTCTGACTGTTAGTGTTATCTGTATGCACCAAGGGTCTGAGAGTAACGCAATTTCAATTCTCTGTGTGTATGTGCTGTACATGTGGAAGAATTGACAATAAAGCAGACTTGACTTGACTTGACTTGACTATTTAAAGTTAATATATTTGAAATATTACATTTTAATTTACACTTCAGTTCAGTAAATTTTATTTTAAATGTACTAAAATGCAACATCATTACAAATGTGTAATTACAAATTCATAAAATTTATAAATACTTAACATAAAAGTTTTTAATAGAAATTACATTAAAATATATTTTAGTTTACCATAAATGATTATCAGCACATTCAGCAACACATTTCAAAGACAATAGAATTTGTTACGAAATGACATATACTGATGTACTTAAGTCCAAAAAATGTCTGAAAACATTACATTCAGTTCGCACTTGAGAATATTCTTTAAGTTTTAATTCCTTTATATAAACTCTTTTTATATGCAAAAGTGTACTTCCCTACCTGAAGCTGCTCTTTAAAAGGATAAAAAAATATTGCGCTTGACCATGCAGTTCAGCTGAACTTATGCTCTTCTCCACCATTTGATCTTCATTTGATGAATTACTGCTATGATCATCAACAGTAAGTGTATTCATATTTCCTTTTTAAATTAAATTGTTTACTGCCTGCATTCTGTATTACGCAGCCCTGACTTATGTCAATGAGATGCATTCTATAATAAGCCTAACAATGATGAATAAAATGTAAAACATTTATATTTAAATGCATATTTCCCAGTACAGTTTGAAACAATTAAAAATAAAATGTATGGTTTGTCAGCAAATCAAGTTTGATTGAGGCCTAATGAATGGTTTGAACCACAAACATGTTTTGAATAATCACAATTCAAAATGAGTATAAAAAAAAAAAAAAAACAACTCTTCCATGAACTCGATGACAGCTTTCAATTGTAGCCTCTATACCAGGGGTGGCAAACTCCGGTCCTGGAGGGCAGTCCTGTAGAGTTCAGCTCCAACCCTAATTAAAACTCACCTGCCTATAGCTTCCTAGTAACCGTTCAGACCTTGATTAGCTCGTTCAGGTGTGTTTGATAAGGGTTGAAGCAAAACTCTGCAGGGCTGCGGCTCTCCAGGACCAACGTTCGCCACCCCTGCTCTATACTATAGTTAATCAGATTTTTTCTCTTAACAAGACGTATCATTAAAATATGGAGAGAGGTTGTTTATATTGACAACCACAATGTTTTAAAAAAATAAATAATAGGAGTAATTAATAAGAATACATAATGAAAATTATTCAGAACACTTTGAATTAAGTTGAATGGTTCTGTTTTGTTTAATTTGGGATTTTAAACTATCATGGGAAGTGACTCAATCAATAAATCAAAAGTTCAAGTAGATTTTCAGTCATTGACTATGTGTCTGCCTCAGCCCGTCTCACTTGGTAAGTTCCATTTTTTGGAACAGTTAAAAAGTTGGAGACGGGTCAAGTGGAAAATGACGTATTATGTAAATAACCGGTGTCAAAAAATATATTTTCAAATGAAATGCAGAGATGAGACAATTTTAGCCGTTTATGTGCTTTATGTGTCAGGGTTTGGTAAGGGAGGATCCAGATACAGAATGAACAGGGGAACAAAGTTTATTAACAGAACTGGGAACACAAAAGGATGAGGCAGGCAGACAGTTCACACAATAGGCCAGGGCACACGACATGGGAAACAGGCTGGCCGAGAAACTCCAGACTCTGTGGCAAAGGAGACTAGGTAGAAGCCCAAGGAACCACAGGCTTGGCACTGGGGTAGTAACTCTTGAAGCACCAGAATGTCTGTCAAGCCAGAAGAAGCAGCGACCAGGCAGGACTCAGGAAACAGGGCAGGAACCAACACGACAAACACACACAAAGACAAGACAACAAGAGAGACAAGAGATAACACAGATCAAAAGTAAAGACTTGCAAAAACCGATGACTAGGCAGGGAAAACTAAATATTATAAATAATTAACTGGAATAGAACAAAAGGGACAAAACAAAACCAAACTAGACTGGATGAAATACACTGAAAAGCAAACTCTAACAAGATCAATGATACTAGCTAGGAGCAAGTACAAAAAAAAGAAAGAAAAAAAACCCACTCAAAATGAACCAGCAAAGACAAGAGGGAAAATGAGCACAATATAAGGGTGCAGAGCACACAAGGATCAGGTGAACACAATCAGACAAACAAGGACTAAGCAAGGGGGCGTGGTAACTAAAAACGAGGAGGCAGGACAAGGGGAGTACATGGCCAACACAAACAAAGACACAACCATGTGCTCAGGCACAAGACAAACAAAGAGACATTAAACAAAACAAGACGGACAAGGCTGTCAGGGCAGGACCCTGACAGAACCCTCCCCCGAACGGATGCTTCCAGGTGTCCTCACCAGGCAAAGACCAAGGGGGTACCAACTGGGAAGGTGGGTAGGGAGCTAAACTTGGAAATCCAGAGTAGGCAGGAACCACAGGGATCGGGGCCGGGAGGGTAGGAAACAGTCCAGGGAAGTTGTTTTGGGCTGACCAGGGATGTGCCCGCTCTTGAAACCCACTAGACCCAAGTAACACAGAGGGCGGGATGGGAATCTTACTAAAAGCACTTTTAGATATATAGGTCCCCTTAACTGGTGGGGACTTGGCACTGGGCCTGGTGTTTTGGGCGAATTTAGGCATGCCCTCCAAGGCTGTAGGCACTGTCTCAGGAGCTGAATCTGAAACGCCCTCCAAGGCTACAGGAACTGGCACAAGGGCTAAATCTGAAATGCCCTCCAAGGCTGCAGGAACTGGCACAGGGGCTAAATCTGAAATGCCCTCCAAGGCTACAGGAACTGGCACAGGGTCTGAATCTGAAATGCCCTCTAGGACTGCCGGAACAGGATTAGGGGCTGAATCTGAAAAGCCCTCCATGGCTGAAGGAATTGGGTCCTCAGGAACGGACTTGTGGACTGGTACCGGAGCGGACTCTGAAACAGGCTCTGGAGCAGAAGCTGGGAGAGACTCTAGAACAGACTTGGGCCTGTGCTCCTAGGCTGGAGCAGACTCTGGGACGGGCTTGGGGGAAACCTCTGGGCAGGACTGGGATGGAGCAGACTCTGGAATGGATTTATGAACTGCAGGTGATTACTGAGGTGAGAGTGGCCCCGAGACTTAGCTTGGGGGCTGGAGCCTGCACTGGACCTTGATCAGGGGCTGGAGGCTGCACTGGACTCCTCTGGGACCTCTGAACTCGGGGGCACCTGACTCGGGCCCTCCTGGGCCAATGGATCTGGGACCTCTGGACTCAGTCCCTCCTGAACCAGTGTGCGTGAAGCCGCCTTTCCACTGCACACAACATTCGGACACGACTGTCGCTTTTCTCCCCCTAGTGGCAGTCGCGCAGTACTTTAAAACTGGTCGTGTAGGAACCGTTACCTCGGCATATTCACCATGGTAAAATTAATGATTTGAATGCTTAATGTATGAATGTATAGTCACAAATGACCCCCAAAATAAAAACAGTAGGTTTTATGGGGCTAATCATTGTAAATAATGATTTAATAATTATAGAATAATTATTTCTGCCATAATTATTTTAAAGCACCATTTTACAGAAATAGTGTTTAAAGAATAATGGTAAAGTGAACAAAATATTGGTAATACTAACCTTACACTCATGGTTTTTAAAAGAATACATCACATCCGGTCGGCTGGTCGCATACGGTCTTAGTCACAGAAGTTCAAATATTTTAATGCATCCGCAGCTCCTGCACTACTCTCCATTGGAAATGAATGACATCCGGTCTGTCGCTTGTCGTTTGTCAGAGATAGTGGAAAGGCGGCTTGAGACCTCTGAAAGAAGAGAGTTTGACTGCACAACATGTGCCCTCCTTTTCTTACGCTTTAAAGGGCTCAAAGGTGCATGATTGAATGCTTCTGGCATGACTGCAACCTTCTCAATTGATTCTGGAATGACTGAAGATACCTTGACCAACACTGTGATGATTTGGGCAGACTCGACAGACTCTGGGATGACTAGGGTGGACTGGACTGACTGGAGCGGGCTTGCCCGGCTCAGGAATGACTGTAGTGGACTTGACCGGCTCTGGAATGACTGGAGCGGGCTTGACTAGCTCAGGAATGATTGGAGCGGGCTTGACCGGCCGTGGAATGACCAGAGTGGGCTTGCCCGGCTCTGGAATGACTTGGGTGGATTTAACTGGCTCAGGAATGACTGCAGTGGGCTTGACTGGCCCTGGAATGACTGGAGTGGGCTTGACCAGGCCTGGAATGACCGGAGTGGACTTGACCGGCTCTGGAATGCCTGGGGTGGACTTGACTGGCTCAGGAATGTCTGGAGTGGACCTGACAGGCTCTGGAATGACTGGCGTGGACTTGACAGGCTCTGGAATGACTGGAGTGGGCTTGACTGGCTCTGGAATGACTGGAGCGGGCTGCTCAAAACTGGCCTCCATGGCCATGACCGAAGCAGCAGGCAACTTGAGATTCTCCAGAATAAGTGCATGAGGGGTCTCTGAACAAAGGGTTCTGGCCCTCCTGGCACGGGCCCTCCTACCCCTACGCCTCCCAGGGGAGGAGGTTGTCGGATCTCCCACTTCTTGGGTCACTTGGTTCGACTTAAACACAGGATTATCAAGACTGGACATGACTGACTCCAACTTAACTGGGACAGACTTGACAGACACGGGAACAGAGGTTGACTGGGAGACTTCTCTCGGAGATACCTTAAGGTTGTCCACTTCAGAGGACTTGGTTGTCTCAGGGGTGACTGAGGTGGTTTCAGGTGACTCAAAGGCTGGAGCCAGCCAGTTGCATCCCCCTAAGGACGGCACAATCAGACAAACAAGGACTAAACAAGGGGGCGTGGTAACTGAAAACGAGGAGGCAGGACAAGGGGAGCACATTGACCAACACAAACAAAGACACAACCATGTAATTTTATTAGGAGAGGGGACTGCAGGACAGGCTAAACACAACCTCGAAAGCCCTAGGGCAGTGTGCTACACAAATTCACTCACTTCATTGGTGACAATCCATAAGATCAAATACAAACAGTGACACTTCAAACTCATCTAAAACGCGTCTCATGCACGTGCAAAATTATACCTGCCCCCTAAACCCTCCCAGTTTCAGTCTTACCCACCCTCAATGTCACCTTCTATTTTTACCAGAAACACAACTTTATTAAATACATCAATTTAAAATGAAAATATAAAACCACTTAACTCGCCCCACGGCAACACTGCCCCTCCCAGGGGGTGCGGGGGGGATGGATTGAAGGAGCTGGTTCAGTAAGTGGAACACCGCTTATTGCACACCATTCCGTAATGGGAAATGCGAGCCACGTGTTGTAAGTTCAACGCTCACAAGGACTTCTGCACATGACAGTCTCAGCCACAGAAAGAGAAGACAGCAATAGAAGCCTGTTCAGAATGGGTACGATCCATACGCTGGCATGCTCTAACAGCTCAGCAGTTAAATGGCACACACAATAAAGAAGGACGGCACTCCTAACTCCCCGTCCCTACTTACACTCTTAAAAACAAAGGTGCTTCACGATGCCATAGAAGAACCTTTTTGTCTAAATGGTTCCATAAAGAACCTTCGACATCTGAAGAACCTTTCTGTTTCACAAAAGGTTCTTTGTGGTGAAAAAAGGTTCTTCAGATTATAAAAAGATAAGAAAGAGATGGTTCTTTAAAGAACCTTTGACTGAATGGTTCTTTGTGGAACCAAAAATGGTTCTTCTATGGCATCGCTGTGAAGAACCTTTTGAAGCACCTTTATTTTTAAGAGTGTACTCTCACCCTGTCACCACTATCTATCTATCTTCATCGCCGGCGGCCCTAAACGACCGCGAACGACATCCCCTCCCAACAATATCTGAGTACCGCCGTCCTATTTCGGCTTGTAAATCGACCGTCAGCCAGCCCGCATCCATTCTCTTTTGCACTCTTTTTAATCCTTCTCACCCCAGTCTCTGAATACACAGATCACACCCTCGTTCCTCGTTCCCCAATCAGTCTCATTAATTAGTTGTCAGTACGGTGTTCAGTCTCATTAATTAGTTGTCAGTACGATATTCCAAACACCACACACATAGATAGATAGATAGATAGATAGATAGATAGATAATTATGAAGATAAATATATCAATAACCACATTTGCTTTCACATCAACATACAATAAGATTCAGTTTAATATAAGCGTGCTGCAGTTTTGTTGTCTGCCTCTTGAAAAGCTAAAGCTCTTTAAAGCTGAGTGATTCTGAGTGATTTATCATTCAATGACTGAAAAACAAAACAATAAAATCATTCTGAAAATTATTCCTCTGTGTGTTATCATTATAATTGTGGTGTGGTCTTCCCTATTCTCATATAATTATTATTAGTCATATCATTATTACAAATTATTAAAACTTTATAGTTATCATCATAGTTATCTTCCTTGGTGTGAACAGGACTTTAAATTGTGTTTTTCCACTAGCAATGGACAAGATTTGAATGTTAACTGTTTTGCTGAAAATGTACTCAACCTCAGGCCATGCAAGATGTAGATGAGTTTGTTTCTGCATCAGAAAAGATTTGGAGAAATAGCATTACATCACTTGCTCACCAATGGATCCTCTGCATTAAATGGGTGCTGTCAGAATGAGAGTCCAAACCGCTGATGAAAACATCACAATATTCCACAAGTGATCCACACCACTCCAGTCCATCAATGTCTTGTGAAGCAAAGAGCTGAGTGTTTCTGACGGCACCCATTCACTGCAGAGGATCCATTGGTGAGCAAGTGATGAAATGCTACATTTCTCGAAGTCTGATGAAGAAACAAATTAATCTACAACTTGGATGACCTGAGGGTGAGCAAATTTTTGGTAAATTTTCATTTTTGGTTGAACTATTCCTTAATTATTTATGATATTTTTTTTTTATCACATATAAATAGCATTTGTACAAATTTTGCATATTTCATACCCATCAATAGCTATACCTACTCATAGCTAATAAAAGTGCTTGAAAAAATAATAACCATTCCTCATTCCTATATTCATATTTTATCTTTTTTTTTCCCATAGTTGATGGAACAGGATCGATTTATGGCTCAAGTGTAAAAGTCAAATCAGTGCGGTTTAATAGTGCACAGTGTTCTCAACCATAATGAGAATTTTCGACCACTTTGTTCTTTCCTAATTATGAAGCAATACACTACAAAACCTCTTACAAATAAATCAGACATCAACCCACTCTCAACATTAACAGTAACATTAGAAACAGCTGTTATCTTTCTTGCATGTTCTCATGCCGTCTATCTCTTTATCTTTATCTCTAGCTAAAACACACGTTACTATAAAACCAGATCAACAAAAAACACGGTACACCTGCAAACACACTACAAAACATGCCGACAATATAGTATAATTTAACTAAGCTGGTTTGTCGTTAGTGTATGACTGAATGGAGAAAATATGTCAAAAGGAGCGAGTCATTATTGATCTATATGGGAAAAGGAGAAAAACAGTTTGGAGCTGAATGAAAGGAGGGTTGCTGTTAAGTGAACAAAACTACTAATAGAAACTTTAATAGGCACTTTGAATAGAAAAAAAAACAAAAACAGGAATCTTTGCAAAGCGCTTTCAGTGGTATGACTCAGAGTTAGTGGCACCGTGACACACCCAAACCTATTTGATGTTCAGTCGCCATTAAGTTTAACTTTGGGGGGTTTAAAAAAAAGTCAACAGAACTGGAGTGGGGGCCCAATGAAGCACAAAAACACACTCATGTTTTAGAGAAGTGCTCTTTAGAAGACAAAATACCTATAAAGACACAACGGTACAATCATTTACTCACCCTCATGTCATTCTAAACTTGCATCCCCTCTTTTTTCTGTGAAACACAAAAAATATATATTGTGAAAAATAGATAAAATCAATGGGGTCCAAAGTCGGTGCAAACATACCTTTCTATGCAGATGAGGTTTATTATGGTGATTTATTCACTAAAGTCAGTGCTATTTGCCCTGTACATTTAATGTTTCAAGTGTTTATAAATTTTTAGTGATCATGGCAGCAGTAATTCACTCAATGATAATCAAATGATGGAGAACAGCATTATAACCGGGCCCATATCCAGACATCTGGTGTAGATGAGGACACTTTCTGCACTTCCTGCAGTCAGTTCAGGTGCCTGGATCACAGTGGTTGAATAATGCTGTACAAGCTACAATATTAAGTTTAAAAACTCATTATGATTATGTTGATTAAGATGGTTGATTTTTACGTTTTTTGTTAAAATTCTTTCTTAATTTTATTTCTACTGGAGTTGGCAGAGAGGAAAATATAGAAGGGGATTGGGATTGGAACATGAACCAGGTCGAACTTGAACTTGGATCACCATGAGCCAATAGCTCTTATACTGTATGTCTGTATTGATTACTGTAATAATTAAAGTAGTCACAGATTACAATAAATGAAGATAATTCAAAGACATTAAGTTATTGGGAAAGACTAATAAATAATTAAATAGCCATTACATAGAGTGGATTTAATTCATGTTCATGTGGATTTAATTCATGTTGAACAGGTGGCATGATTAAATAGTATGGTTATTATTATTATTTTTTTTTAATTATTTGAATTTTCTTTAAAACACTATAAACTCTTAAAAAGGTTTTTTGTTGTTGTTGTTGTTGCAGAAATGCCATAAAAGAACAATGTTTGGTTCCCAATAGAACCTTTCAGTAAACCGTTGTGGAATCAAATGCCAATAAAGAATGTTTATTTTTAATAATGTAAATTAATATGTTAAATCAACAGCCCTATATAACATCAGTTGCTAAATGTGTATATTATTATCATTATTAATTAAAATGTGAATGTTCTTTTGGCAACTTGAGCAAATGTTGAACACGGATTATCTATTAGTATTGTTACACATGCCTAACATTTCACCTAAAAAAATAATTGTATTTTATGGAAACAATGCCATTGTTTTTGTATAGAGTTATCAGCATTAGCCAAACACTAGTCCATTTGTGTATCTGGACTGCCCTGATGATCAGCTGATGCTTATCCAGATAAATGGTGACTTGCTCAATTCAGTGAGGACCAATTTAAAACAAAAAAACATTATTTCATTACTTTAAAATGGATTTAATACTAACTGTTGCAATAACAGGTCAGAAATCTAAATCTTGACTTCTGGCATCTTTGCAGTCAATTACAAACACCTACACCTACTACCATTATTTCTAATCAGTCAGGGTTAGCCTATTATGCATTTTCTGCAACTAATGTCTGTCTGTTTGTAAACTCAGTTATGGTCACTGTATGTACTGAATTGGCCATTTTGATCACAATTTCACAGTCAATTCGAGACCCAAATAGCAATGTTTTAGGTTGGTAAAGCAAGCAAATTGATTGATTTTCTTGAGCCTGGAACAATAAAATTTAACAGTTAAGCTTTTGCAACATGTATGATATGTGATCCATGTTAGCTGGCCATAAATTATTAGAGAGGACAGTTTTATATCCTCTCATAAAGACAATATAAAACCGGCCACCCACCTCACAGCCAGGCCTGTCTAACACTTTGCCTGGGTTAGTCTGGCACAGATCCTGACTAATAGTACCATGGCTAGATTTAAATATAACTGAAAATTGTTGTTCTAATATGTTACAAAGCATGAGCTCAGAGTGCATGTGCAGCAATGTACTTGCTCTCTCCCATGAGCCTGTACAAATGCTCTTCACAGCTTTTTCCTGCCCAAGACAAGCTGGTGTTGACAAGGTAATAATGTTGATCATGGAAAACCAGTGCGCACCCCCACACCTCCATCTCTAGTGGAACAATCTCTCCCTCACCTTGCCTTTTCCACATAAAACTCAGCAGCTCCTGCGCACAGTCGCACTTCTGTAGGTGCCACTTTTTAAAAATACGTGTGATTCATTCCGCCACCAAGACACCCGATTCCAAAAGCAGTAATTCCCATGGGATTGCAAATTCAAGCATTCTGGACCTTGTTATAAGACAATAATTATTTTCACGTTATGACTGAAAACTGACAAATGGCCAATATTAAAATTCAACACTATTTTGTCTAAAAAATAAAACACTACAAATTAAAATCAATTATTTGAATTTAGATATTGCAACATCATGTTAGATGATTGCAAAGGCAATCTGAATGTAAAAATAGATGAAATGAGCATGCACCATTAACTATCCAACCAAAAATGTAACTATGTTATACAATTTGATTTGTACAATACACTTTATTTTGATAGACCACTTTAGAGATTCTACGAACTATAAGTAACTTTGCAACCGCATGTCAACTAATTATCATTAAATTTAAATACGTTTACTAACTCTTGTAAGAGTATTAATAGATTAGGTCACAGTTTAGGTACTATTGACTTACTATTGACTATGACATTTGTCTCAGTAAACTCATAATTTGCTGCTTATTAATAGTAGTGCGGTAGTTGTTAAATTTAGGTATGGAGTAGGAATAAGGCATCTAAAATATGGTCACAAATAATAAGGCATTAATATGTCCTCTATAAGTACTAATAAACAGCCAATGTTCCAGTAATATGCATGTTAATAAGCAACTAGTTAATTGTGAGAATTGGTCCTTAAAATAAAGTGTTACCGTAGATTTGGGTTAGGGTTAGTAGAATAAGTTGACATGTAGTTGCAAAGTTACTTATCGTTAGTGGAATGACTGTTGGTTGACCATTAAAATAAAGGTGTTACCAGACATTAAGCAGATAGCCTACTAATACTCTAATGACTGCTAGTTGACATGTAGTTGCAAATTTACTTATCATTTGTAGAATCTCTAAAGTGGACTATTAAAATAAAATGTTATCAAACATGCAAAGGAGATTGTAAGAATTCACACCAAATTCGCCACCAATTTGCCAAAACATGAAATAGCTACAAATTACCAAGGCGTGTTGACATATCCAATACCGACTACCAATGAATTACAAAAAAAAAAATCTCCAATATCAACCAATAACCAGTATAGTATTGATCTATCACATACCATTTTGCCCACCATATTTCAAATCATGGAGATGATTTATTACACATTTTAAGGGCCAGTTCAGGTGCGTGGATTATAGAAGTGTAATGATGCTACACAATTCCAGTATAGCCTGTGCATGCTTGCATTGTTACGAGATTTGCAAAATTCCTTTGATCAATCTTTAACACAATGCAGTAAGCGCATGCAAATAAACATTTATTCCCAGAAGTATCTGGACAGAATTCCTGCAGCAGAGCATTTCAGTGCATTCTGGTTTGGGTTTAAGGGAGGCTCATTTAATATGCTTTCAGAGTTTTGGAGAGTCTTGTTGTAAGGACAGAAGCAAATTACCCTCATTAAGTAGAGTATTTGAGGTTGTTTAATTTGTAATCCAGACTTCAGTCCTCAAATAGCTTCAATTTTAGAGGCATATGATTTTATAACTCTGCTTCTCATTCTTCTATCTCTACAGGAAAACTATATTCGACAGGTACTGTATGTGACACCAGCTTATGGAGGTCCACTATCAGTCTGAGGATCTGGCCTAAATGACAAACCAAGCATAGTTTTTCTTGCCATTTTCCCCTTTAAATGGGAATCTTTTAATTTATTTTACACTACAAAACACTCCTTTTTAATCATAACCACTGGGGTAGGCTATAGGAACTGAAAGGATTCATGGACAAATTCTGGGTTCTCTAAATGCTTATTTATTTATTTATTTAAAATGTTTTTGTGTGTGTGTGCAAATGTGTGCTGAAACCTGGCGTACACACGTAGTAGGACAAGTAGTTTCAGCTACTTTTAATAGTTCAACACACTAATATTTAGTATTATGTAAGTTGTAACATAGAGCCCATTTACACTATAACTAGGCCAAGTTGTAACTTATGCATGGCAGACCCAGATCTCTCTGGGACTTTTTGGTGTTTTTCCCATTGGGTGGAAACGCTGCTAAAAGGCTGAGCTGTCTAAGGGTGAGTTTCCGTTGCACCTGTAGCTGGGCTAAAAAGTGACTCACAAAAGATCTGGCTTTTACGGTGGCCGAGAGAGCTCAACGCGCTGCAACTTAAGAAAACACATGCAAATTGAAAAAACACCAGCAAATTAAGAAAACATCTTCATCAGTTTGACAACACACGAGCTGCAAATCCTCACAGCACATGCAAATGAAGAAACGCGCTGCAAATAGCACGGACCACAACGGAAATGTTTCAAGGGGACCCAAAAAAGTGACGGACCCGGCTGGGATTTGTTTTGTGCAGTGGCTATTGGTCAGTGGAGTTGTCGGTGAACTGAAAGGTGAGTTTTTTTTGTTTATTTGAACACACTGACTGCATGATTCCTTTGTCTTTTAGATATTATTAGCCTAAATAATCTGACGAATTACACGAGTAACTATGAAACGTTACATAAGATGGCTAACTTAATTAAATATTCTCAACTAAATATAATTTCAAGGTTAATGAAATCCGCAATGCTTCATTAATTGTTAAAACCAGGTCAAAATACAAAATACAACGTGCAAACTTCAGTCAACTTGTTTTTGTTTTGTTTGATGACACCTGGTCATCACCCGCCGTTCTAGGGGCATTCTCTACGACGAAGCTTACATCTCGCCCACATGAACTGCAAAATCTTGGCAAAGTCAGCCATTGGATGCCACAGAAAGGGCAATACATTTTGATCTGAAAAACAAAAACAAGTTGACTGAAGTTTGCACGTTGTATTTGTATTCCATTGTCCTTTCTTTCATTAGCCTACTAAAAGGCCCTGATTAAATAATAATTTTAAATATTATTCTTACTGTCAATCTGCAATTTATTTTGACCTGGTTTTAACAATTAATGAAGCATTGCGGATTTCATTAACCTTGAAATTATATTTAGTTGAGAATATTTAATTAAGTTAGCCATCTTATATAACGTTTTTGCAGCGCGTTTCTTCATTTGCATGTGTTGTGAGGATTTGCAGCGCGTTTCTTCATTTGCATGTGCTGTGAAGATTTGCAGCGCGTGTGTTGTCAAACTGATGAAGATGTTTTCTTAATTTGCTGGTGTTTTTTCAATTTGCATGTGTTTTCTTAAGTTGCAGCGCGTTGAGCTCTCTCGGCCACCGTAGGCTTTCCTCTGTTTGTAACAAGTCTAATGTTGTGCATTAGTAACACACTCTAAAAAATGCTGGGTTGTTTCAACCCAATGTTGGGTCAAATATGGACTAACCCAACTGTTCAGTTAAAATTTGGTTACATTTTTAAATTAACTTTTTAACCCAACAGTTGGGTTAGTCCATATTTTTTAGAGTGCACACTTACCCAAAAACCCAAAGACAACAACAATGAATACAGGAAGATGACTGTAGGCCAGGTGTGGATCCATGATCCATCAAAAGTCACTGAAGTGTGTGATTGATTGTGTTGAGCTTGATAGAGGGATTTCTGGTGTATTTCCTACAGTATGTCAATATAACTGGCTTGTAATTTATCTAATTTTACCTCTCCTGCCCAGCTGTAATAATTTTAGTTTTTCAGAAAAAGAGTGGTGCTAACATATGTAAACTCACCGCCATGACGGTTGCAAGATTTCCAGGTCGTTGCTATGTGGATGCCAAGTATGACTCAAGAGATGTTTCTTACGCTGCATTAGTCCTCATGGGAAGTTCTTTTCCACAAGTTGTGAAGCCACAATTATGACGTCAGGTGCATTCAAATCATTTGGTTGGAGCAAGATGTAAGATGTACCTTTTCTACAAAAAAAAAATAAAAAATACACGATTTTTAAACTCCACTTCTACAAAATAATGAATTAAAAATGTGCGATAGTTTGCTTTTGCTTTATGTTTTTATTAAATGTATGATGTAAATTGAGTTGTCATATATTCTATATTCTGATTGTACAATACTATAATATCTTGCATATGCAACTTATTTTAATTGTAAATGAAAATAATACAAACGCTGCATCCATTCACACCCAAGTGGACTGTGTTCCAATTGAGAAGTCAGAAAACCAAGATGGACACATCCATTTGTCCACAAATAGAGTTTGGATAGTACTGTCTGCAGTTTATTGAGACACAGACAAACATAAGTGCTAATAAAAATATATTACCACTGTTTCTTTTCTGTTGATGCACTGAGCAGCCATATTGGATTTTGAAGTTGGAGTTGTTGCGATTCGAGTTGGAATGTCCCACTTTCAACTTCAGTGACTTCCAGTCAATCACACATCATGTTGCCATATTGACGTCATGATGTCGCCAAGAGTGTTTTGTGTTTTTGTGTCAATTATGGCAAAACCCCCACAAAAACTTAACATAAAATGCTGCCGTTCATTTTGAAAATAGCTGACAAAAAGCAAAAATTAAGGTATCATTTCACAAACTTAATGTATCCACCCTTTTTTTCCCATAAGAGCATGTACGGCCATTTGTAAATTGTGTCTGACTTCCGGTGTCATCTGCTTCCAGTTATTTTTAGTTGTTCAAAGCAGTTTGTTCTGCTGCTTGATATTGCCACCATTATTATTTTGCCACCATCGCTCTTCTCCCTCTACTTGCTTCCATCAGGTTCGATTTTGAGAAAGTATGGAGTATCTTCTATACCTGATACCTATACCTAATATATACCTAATATCTGCTTTCACAAGTTCACACTTACATATAACAAACAGAGTAAAGGTTATGCGTATTTGGCGTGCTGTCCAAGGGGAGGGCTCTGAGCTTGGAATTTTGGCCCGAACCCAGAGTACCCCCTCCCCCCCTACAGGTTAGGACAGGAATAGTTGTAAGTGCGGAGAAGGGGTGGTGGAGGGATGCTGGAAAACTGTCATGGAACAGAGGTAAGTCTGCTGTGTATATATACACACCTCTTGTCTTGTTAACTGGGTTCTTTACTGATTGTGCTCCTCCCGTGTTAATTAGGTTAATTATCTGAACACGCTCCCCCCGAACTTTGTTAATAAAACATCATTTAATATGATTTCCCCAACAAACAGTCCAGAGTGATCTCATGAACTGGCCGTCCACCATGATTTCTGTTCTTTCTGACAAAACACTTGAACGTGACAAACTCTTAATTACAAATTCAGAAGCGGGAAAAATCTGGAACGGAATGACATTCAGTTCATGATTCTCACACAAGCATGCAGACAAAACACGGCAACGGTAGGCTACTAAAATACTCTGACAGTTTCCTGCACTACTATTCAGCGTTACTAAATCTATAGCCTAACACAACACAATTTATTCCAGAATGCATGACTACTATGAGCCTGTTCTTTTTAGTGAAGAAAACTCATTCAGCACAACTTTAGAACGAAGAGCCGGTTATGTTTCTTATGAGCCGGTTATTTGTAATGTATCAAAAACATAACATGAGCAAAGGAATGATTCAGTTATTCACAAACATACAGTATCCACCTTATTTTTACCGTAAGAGTGTGTGTAGCCATTTGTAACTTGAATGTGTAAGTCTTCCAGTGTCATTCGCTTTCAGTTATTTTAGTTGTACAAAAACAGTCTTTTATGCTGCTTTAAGGCCGGGACACACCAAGTCGACTTCAAAGAACTAGCGGCGACAAAAGCCGACGGTGTTGTTGCTTTGCGTCGGCAGCGTCTGGATCAAAAATCTGCGCTTGAACACACTGCTCAGACTACTGCAGACTGCAAAGTTAACACGTGTGTTCTGTGCCTGCATTAGAGGAATTAGCTGTCTATGGCCCTATCCCAAATTGCACCCTAAACCCTCGCAGTCTTCCTCTGAGTCCACACTTTCGTAACATAATGCCACTTTGACTGTCGGGTAGAAGTCTGCTGCGGATCTCATCCCAGTGTGGGCTCGGCAGAAGTGCGCATTGAGGGCGCTTAGCGGCCCCAAAGGGGGTGCTCGCGAGCTCCCTTTTGAGAGCTAAAATGACGAATGGGACACCCTACGGTCTTGTGGACTTAATGGACATTGTAAGTCCGCAAGACCGCAAATGCACTTGAAGTGTGCCATTTGGGACAGGGCCTATATCAGCAGCTATCAATAGTATTTGTTCATCATTCAAAACGAGAAACCGAAAGAAGGATATATGAGGTATACGCATATATACGAAAAATAAACAAAGCAGCGCTTGCTTACTATTTTGATTACTATGTTGAAAACTCATTTTAAGCGGCTCATGTTGTTATGAAAATATTCCCATATTAGAATGCTTGGGTAAGATCACGTAATATTAAGGTGCGCTCATGCCATATTGTAATTACCGTGATTACGAGATTCCAACTTGTAAAAAGCATTCACGTCCTCGTAGAACTCTCTAGGAGTTTTCTGAGAGCTACAACTTGTACCACTACCACCTGACCACCTCAGATTCATTAGCCGCTATGTTTAGGCATTGATAGTGCGATAGTTCCGAGTCCAAGGGTGTGAACAGCTCCAAGTAGAACGTCACATGTTGTCATCTCGAAATCACAGTAATTACGACATGGTGTGAATGCAGCATTAGAACAGACTTCTGTCTGTGCCGCCTTCATTTACTTACTAGTTTTCATCACAATCTTTTTAATTCTCGGGCACTGACTCGTTCGCTACACTGAACATCCAATCAGAGATCTCACTTTCTCCGACGGCCCCGCCACCGATTCAAACTGCCACCAACGTGAGCCTGATGAAAGCCAACGTGTGGAACACACCAAACAAACTAGCCTGACAGACGCTAGCCGAAGGCCCGATGTTGGCCGACAGCCGACCATCGGCTTGGTGTATCCAGGCCTTTATATTGCAAACTGGTAGTCTATTTGCTATAATATTATTTTAATTTATCATCGTAATCATAAACACATTGGTTTGTAGTTCAATTATCTGATAGTGGTCTGTAGATATGGCTCTGATTTCTGTATCATTGTAAGACTACGAGATTTATTCTACATTTTATCACCCACAGAACAAAAACTGCACTTTAAATTGTTTAGAAAGTAACAGCTCATCTCTCATCTAGAAGTTGATTTGTTACTGCGAGGAAAGTTACACACAATTGTATAATAAACAATAGCAAAGCTGACGCTAACCATAGCAATTATCGTTAATTAACCAATTATTTATGAGTTTACACATAAAATACCTTTATTTATTTATTACTTATATACTTATTTAATCCTTGGGCTGAAAACACAGCATCTGTTTGCTGATGATTGTGTAAGCGAAGTGACACATCTGCTTCACATAGGTTCACTGAGGACACAAACACATTATAAAAAACATTTTCCCTCTTGGTCCAGACCTCCTTTTCATGCAAACTATTTTTTGGTTGTTTGTCATTGTACACAGGAATGCAAACAGTTCTGTTAACAAACACCAGCAGTGTGGAGGTCTTTGTTAATATCTTTTGTTGATTACAAAAGATGTTTGTGCTGAGATCTTACTGTATTTCATTCTGTGCTGGCTTGCTTTCTTTATTTCTTTCTTATTTATTACTATAGTATCCATTAGGACAACAAAAGTTTAGTATAGGAAAAAAAATATTCACACACCCTCATGGAAAGCTGAATTTATTTGTTTGCTTATTTATTCCTGAAAGCATAAAAACACTTAAAACCATTTGAGAAAGATTACGAAGTTCATAATCTTTTGAGATGTTGAATTGAGAGCTGGCTGTGTTCATCAAATAATAAATTAACAGTGCGAGATCATAGCGTTTGATCTTATGGAGATTCTGACTATTCATCAGGCACAGTAATAAAGCGATCATTCATCTTCGTGAGAAAGCGGCTTCCCGCACGCTACGGTTTAACATGCCGTCAAGCTTGAAAACATCTGCGGGGGGTCGACTTTCATCAGGCTGTGATCTGGGAACAGGTGTGGATTCTAGATTTAATCTGTTTACACATGTATGAGGATCAAAGCTACACTGAGGTCGGTGACCAAATATGGCGTATCACATTGAAGGAAAAAAGCAATTCCTTCATGCCATCACACAAGTGATCACCAGCACCTGAGGTTAATGACTAACAAGGGAAGGTGGTAGACATAGCGGTCCAAGAGTGGTGATTACAGCTAAATGCTAGTTCTGTTTGAGTTGTTACATTCTATGAAGTGTGGACCTCACAGTGTGGGTTTTCAGCCTTTCGGTAGATTCAAATAATTAATCGTAATTATAAATCTCATGATTTTTTGGCATTAACCAATAAGTTGATCTGTATTCTGAGAACAAGGTTATTTTTCAAAAATAACCTTGGCAAAACAATGGTTTCGTAACTTTTCATGAGCTGTTTAATAATTGTTTCAATATCATTGTCACAAATCAGTGCCAACATCAGGTTCCCTTTGTGACTTACCCCATATAGCAGGGATTCTCAACTCTGGCCCTTGAGGTCCACTTTCCTGCAAAGTTTAGCTTCAACCCTATTCAGACACACCTGAACAAGCTAATCAATGTCTTCAGGATCACTAGAAAGTGATTGACAGAGGGAAGGAAGATGGCTTCGTAGAGTAGACACTTCTTTTGAACGAGGTCCCGTGGCATTAGTTCAAATATTCAGATAAGTTATATTTTCAATCAGCGAAATTATTCTACATGGTTAGTTGGTTATTGTGCTATGTCTTTAGATCAGTATTTTTCAAAAAGATCTGAAAAAATGCCTAGAGCTAAGAAGATTGTGCCGAAAAGTTCTGTTAAGTGCGGCAGCAAGCAGGATGCTAATATGGACGTTGCGAACATGCAGAGTTGCGAGGAGGAAAGTTCCAACTCCTATTTTCAGTACTCCTATATTTTCCAAACTAACTGATAACATTACGAAGGTGATCGATGCTTAATTGAATACTCTTCTAACCATGATAAACAAACAAATAGTTCAGTTCCAGGCCTGGAACGATTGGGCCAGGCGGAGGAGTGAATCGCCAGTGTGCAGAATTCAACAGAATCTTTGCAGATTACGGTGGCCGAGCTCCAAAAGAAAGTGAGCGAAATGTCAGCACATATGGATGATCTGGAGAATCGTGGGCGCAGGTGCAATTTGCGACTAATCGGTTTGCCTGAGGGTAAGGAAGGCAGTTGCCTGCAGAAGAAAAGAGAAAGAACAGTTCTCCCTGCATGTTTGGCAGGATACAGCAGGATTTAGAATGTTGGAATTCTTTGCCAGTGTGTTGGCTAGGTTGGATAGCACTTGTGAAACTGATTGTGTTGCCCAGATTAGTATATCCTATTCGGATGGTTCAGATACTGTTCTCAAATAGAGTATTAAAGGACCTGAATAGTTGTCTAAATTCCTTTATATGGAGTAAACGCAAACCTAGATTAAAAATGTCAAAACTTTATCTGCCTAGTCCAATGGGTGGGTTAGATTTTCCAAATATTAAGATATATAAGTTAATATACAGTGGACTGGATTGTGGATTACATTTTTAGGATAAAAAAGCATCCAAGTACATTTTATTCCAACCTCCTAAACCCTAACCCGTTCTGCATATAGTTGTAATGGAAATATATGTGTTCTCTTTTGGAAACCTTGGCGGAAACGATTCACTGCGCTTACTGACACCAGTTGATGACCATCATACATCTAGATGTATGAAAAACATCTCTGATGGAGCTTTCATTGCTTTGATGGATGCGACCAGTTTTTCCAGTCACATGTGGAAGTAAAGCTTGTCCACAGGCAGTTTCCATTACCTTACATCCCCCCCAGCCAGTGTTCCTTCCACACCCTCACAACCCCTTACAGACTGCTGTAATGGACTCTGCATCATTTACAGTCTCAAAAGTAAGTCAATAAAGTAATTCCTATCAAATACGGTCTTTTGAAAAGCATATTACTATTTCAGTGTGTGTATTATTTTCTGTATATGTGTGTGTGTGTGTATACTGTTTATATATTGTAATAGTTATATTTTGAAGCTTTATTTAAATGAACAAATATGATTTGTAATATGTTAATATGAGTTTTATATTCCACTGTGTGGAATATTGTATTCGTATCCTATAATGCAATGTGCTTGACCTTGGAATTAAGATGTAAATTAGTGGCATTCCTGTACAACTGTTTGAAATGTTTATTAATATGTACTTTCAGGATTATTGGCATCAAATCTCTGGAAGGCACTTTCAGTATAAACTAGATGTCAACACTCAGATCTGTATATTTCGCTTTAGTTTCTATGTTATGTAGTAGTCTGTATTTACAGTGGGTACGGAAAGTATTCAGACCCTATAACAAAGAGTGAAAAATTTAAGGGGGTCTGAATACTTTCCGTACCCACTGTATATAGATGAACAAAGTCTACAAACATTGTCTGCTATTTTTCCGTTTTTCATTCGAATAGACTGCCACTTATTTATTTATTTATTTAAAAGCAATTAATTTTTTTGGTAATATCTGCTCTGAAAAAAAAAAATAGAAACAGTTTTCACTCAGAAATTGCTGGTCAATTTCACAAATAATTACATCAAAGAATCAGCAACTAACACAATGAATTAAACATGATATTGTGAAGTAGAAAGACTAAAATAGTATTGCTTATAAAACATATAATAATCTAATAATCTTTGATTACAGCTCCCTAAACGTGACTGCTATGAGACTAAATGTTTTGTACTGTTATAATTTGTACTGTTTCAATTACGATCTGCACAGTATGTAGTAAGCATGCAAGCCCTAGCCACTGACAATGCTTGAGTGTGTTGTGTGTAGTGTGCATAGGGCATTCTGCAAAGTATCAGAATAAAACAAAATAAAACGTGAAATTGTTAACCATGTGACGGATAATGAAAAGCGTTTTTCAGAGCTGGCATCTCTGAGATCACAATTCACATGAGAAGGGGCAGTGGGACTACGGCTTTTCCCTGAAAGCTGCACTTTCATGTGGGGTTTTCACAACATTTGTCAAGTTAGGCTTCCAAGAAATGGTCATCACTATAAATCTGTTTAACGTAATGAATTTATTTCATGGAAATCAGAGTTATGTAAGCTAAGTTTAACATAGAACAGTTTGTTACCAATTTACACCTAATAATGAAATCTTTCATCATTTACTGACCCTCATGCCATTTTTAACCTTTATGACTTAGTTTCTTCTGTGGAACATAAAAGAAGAGATTGTGAAGAATGTTCATTCTGCTCTTTTCCATAGAGACCACAGCTGTTCTTGGTCACAATCCACATTATTAAAAAAAGCAGCTTGGACACTTCCTAACATCTCCTGTTGTGTTCCAAGAAAGGATAGTCATACTGGTTTGGAACGAAATGCGGGTGAGTAAATGATTCATTCTTATTACCCCCAAAACAAAACTGATTCGTTTGCTTCATGAACGCTTTCGAGAGATATATTTTGCACACTCTGCCAGGTCTCATTTATGATTCTAAGATGAGAGACCTGTTGCAGAAATAACATTTCAATATCATTCAGGTTCCACCAAATCCTTCATCTCCTCTGCTGTGTACTCGTTTTACATGTTTTCCTCTTATCTCCATTTTGCTTTTCAAAATCATATCATCTAATATCCGGAACTAAACAAAGCAAAGGGAACCTGCCCGTGTGTTTTGCTTTCCCCCAGATATAGATGGAGCTTTGATGGATTGGTGGAAATAGCATGCCAAACTCTCTCTCTCTCTTTCTTTCTCTCTCTCTGTGGGCTCTTTCTCTATAATTGGAAGTTGTAAAAGGCATTGCTGTCAGTGATGGACAATAATAAATAGCCCTTGAAGACCTCCACATCTTTCCCTCTGGAAGGGATGCGCTGCGTCAGTCTGTTTGGTGTACATGGTAATGCTCTCATAAGCATCTGCTTGATTTATAGATCAATGGCACATTGCTCATGTTTTCAGATGCTTCCATAATTTTAAAAAAGGAAGTTCACATACAATGACTTCTATATTCTTATTTTATTCTGTATTCTCTATATTCTTTATTTAATTTCTAAATCAAAATATTAGCATAATATGCTATAAAAATGTAAAGAAACTTACACTAATTTGGCTTCATGTTTTTGTATTATTTAACTTTAAAAAAATACAAAATGTTTAAATGTTATGAATATTACACAAAAAATTATCACAGTTTCCACAAAAAAAAAAAAAATAAAATTGAAGCAAAACAACCGTTTTCAACATTGAAAATAATAAGAAATGGTTCTTGAGCAGCAAAGCAGCATATTAGAATGATTTCTGAAGAATCATGTGACACTGAAGACTGGAGTAATAATGCTGAAAACTCACCTGTGACATCACAGGAATACATTACAGTTTAAAATATATCCAAACAGAAAACAGTAAAATGTAACGGTATTTCACAATATTACTGATTTTATTGTATTTTTACCTTGGTGATTATAAGAGACTTCTTTCAAACACATTAAAGATGCTATCTCTTTCCCCTGCTACACACACACACACACACAAATTTGGATCTTCAGCGGTTCTTTGGGGTGGTTGAGGTGCTATATAGCACTGCTATCATATAAAGAACCTGTTAAGCCCAGTATGTTTTTTCAGCTGTTCTTTGGGGTGGTTAAGGTGCTATATAGCACCACTGACATACAAAGAACGCGTTAAGCCTTTATTCAGCAATTTGTCTCCTCCGCTTCACCCTGGTGCCATTTTGGAGAGTATCTGCTGAACGTAAACAGCGCATGCTATTCTGTGTCAGCTGTGTCACGCGGATATGTTGTTTTCGTTCAAATCAAAGCGCAAACAACGTAGAAAAATACGCTGTTTATGTTCAGTGGGTATTCTCCAAAATGGCACCAGGGTGACGCAAAGGAGATGAATTGTTGAATAAAGTCGTTATTTTTGTTTTCTTTGCGTACAAAAAGTATTCTCGTAGCTTCGTAAATTTACGGTTGAACCCCTGATGTCACATGGATTCTTTTACCGGTCTCCTTGCTAAGTTTCTGGACCTTGATCGTGGTAATTACATTGCTGTCTATAGGAGGGTCAGAGAGCTCTCAGAATTCATCAAAAATATCTTAATTTGTGTTCCAAAGATGAACGGAGGTCTTACGGGTTTAGAACGACATGAGAGTGAATAATTAATGACATAATTTTCATTTTTGAAACTAACACTTTAAGGTCAATTGCTGCTACATTTTGTTTGTTTGTTTGTTTGTTTTTGCTTGAATACACTTGATACTTGATCAGTAGCCTCACCTATGAGTGTCTTAGTGAATCTAAATGCACTTCTCTGATTTATTTTCAGATTCTTTACATTGGAGGGGAATGAGGTAAATAGAAGAGATTGCAGATAGGTAATTTTTGCTTTTAAAATGTTCTCTGTTTTTTGTTGTTTTAGATAATAATTTACCAGATTTTTTTTTCAAGTTTGTTCTTAAATCAAGAAAAAAATTGTGTTCAGTGAACACACTTGAACACAACAGTGGTTGGTTATTTTACATGTCGGTCAAACAGTCTTTTCCTGTTTGTCTTGGCCAGAATAAGCTGCAATGTGGAGCTTTTAGTCAAAATTTAGACCAGAGACCAGAACACAATATCAGTCCTGAAGAATGACAACCATAAATATATTAGCGTCCACATCAACAGACTATAACATTATGTTTATTGTAAATGCACAAAGTCGCGGTGAAGCTTAAACTTTTAAAGACGGATGATTCTGATTGGCTGTCAGTGTGTTCATTGTTCATCATCTGGAAAAAAATAATTCTGAAAGTGATTCCAGCGATATCGTCCATCTGTGCTGTTACCGTTATAGCTGTGCTGTGGACTTATTCTCACAGAATTTCATTTTTCTCATGCAATCCCCTCCCCTCCATACCTCAACGAACCCACTGAACCCAAAGGTGAAGTGTCCTGACATTTGCACAAGCAATGTTACTAAGAAGTGAAGCAGTGCTCAAATATTTATTCTAACTATCAAAGGAAGAAGTAATACTAAAAGTTTATGGCAAGGTTAAAAAAATGCCATGTGGTGTGACTCCCAAAAGCTTGATATTTATAAATGTATAAATTATGATATTTATAAATGAATAATTCCTGATATTTGTTTAATGAATGAAAAAAATGAATGAATAAATGCACGAACAAATAAATGAATGAATTAAATCATAAAAAAAATATTTAAAAACTTTTTTGAGGGAATAATGATTAAAATGTGTACACTATATCTAAATATAAATATATGGAATGATATTCTGGACAATATGCAAAAGGAATTGCAAATTGTATTTGCAATTACGTTTTCAGTTTGTGGACGCATACGTTGAGACTATATCAGTAAACCCCACCTTCAAGACTGATTGACAGTTGACTGCGTTAGGCACTGGAAATGCAAGTGCAACGGGGATTGCGATTCTGTTTGAATTTTGTCAGGGTTGGAGCAGGATGCGCAGAAAGTGAAATAGCAAATGTGTTTTTTTTTATTGCTATTTCAAAATGAAAGAATCATAACTTGTAAGACATTGGAAATGTGATTGCAAATTGACTTTGCGTTCCCATTTAAAATGAGATATGTTACATACATATTTTATTTAATATTTTTAATACTAATTATACATTTCATAGTGTATCAGGCATTTTTATATTTATTGCAAAATAATAACTAAAGGCAGCGACAATTTGAACAATATTCTGGAAACAGTTTACAATAAAGTTGAATTAGTTAACATTAGTTAACTACTTTAGTTAACATGAACTAATAATAAACTATAGCCTACTTCTACAGCATTTATTAATCTTAGTTATTATTACAGTTTTTCTCGATTGCTTAAACACTATCACCAGGCTTTTGAACTAAAATTTCAAAACCATAACGCCATTTATCAAAAAGCACACCCATTTCCCTAAACTATAAACACTATTCCCCTTTTTGACACATGAATCAGATTTGTTGAACTGTCACTGCAAAACTCTACACACAAATAACTTAATTTCTCATTGCCTAGACCATGTTGTCATTTAGAAAGCACTAGCATTCAATATTGTTCACTCAAGTCAGCATAGCTTAAGCTCAATTAGCACACAGTTACCCAGGTGGAAACACTAAGAGTCAAAATTGAACGCACATCAATCAGATCCTTCAATAAATAGACAAAAGGGCCCGAATCAGTTCACTGAGCTTTGGAACAATGGATCCACAGAGAAATGAAGGAATAGGTCGAAGAGGA